>NW_027469325.1:0-212617 GCF_051020765.1 Lasioglossum baleicum
GATAACGCATGACGCATAACGGATAACCCACAACGCATAACGCATAAAGCATAGTCCATAACGCATAACGCATGACACATTACTCATAACGCATTACGCATAACGCATAACGCATAACGCATAACGCATAACGCATGACGCATGACGCATAACGCATAACGCATAACGCATAACGCATAACGCATAATGCATAACGCATAACGCATAACGCATAACGCATAACGCATAACGCATAACGCATAACGCATAACGCATAACGCATAACGCATAACGCATAACGCATAACGCATAACGCATAACGCATAACGCATAACGCATAACGCATAACGCATAACGCATAACGCATAACGCATAACGCATAACGCATAACGCATAACGCATAACGCATAACGCATAACGCATAACGCATAACGCATAACGCATAACGCATAACGCATAACGCATAACGCATAACGCATAACGCATAACGCATAACGCATAACGCATAACGCATAACGCATAACGCATAACGCATAACGCATAACGCATAACGCATAACGCATAACGCATAACGCATAACGCATAACGCATAACGCATAACGCATAACGCATAACGCATAACGCATAACGCATAACGCATAACGCATAACGCATAACGCATAACGCATAACGCATAACGCATAACGCATAACGCATAACGCATAACGCATAACGCATAACGCATAACGCATAACGCATAACGCATAACGCATAACGCATAACGCATAACGCATAACGCATAACGCATAACGCATAACGCATAACGCATAACGCATAACGCATAACGCATAACGCATAACGCATAACGCATAACGCATAACGCATAACGCATAACGCATAACGCATAACGCATAACGCATAACGCATAACGCATAACGCATAACGCATAACGCATAACGCATAACGCATAACGCATAACGCATAACGCATAACGCATAACGCATAACGCATAACGAATAACGCATAACGCATAACGCATAACGCATAACGCATAACGCAGAACGCGTAACGCATAACGGATAACGCATAACGGATAACGCATAACGCATAACGGATAACGCATGACGCATAACGGATAACCCACAACGCATAACGCATAAAGCATAGTCCATAACGCATAACGCATGACACATTACTCATAACGCATTACGCATAACGCATAACGCATAATGCATAACGCATTACGCATAACGCATAACGCTCAATGAAGAAGTCATAACGCATAACGCATATCGCATAACCCGTAAAGCACAACGCATAACACATAACGCATAACGCATAACGCATAACGCATAACGCATAACGCATAACGCATAACGCATAACGCATAACGCATAACGCATAACGCATAACGGATAACGCATGACGCATGACGCATAACGCATAACGCATAACGCATAACGCATAACGCATAACGCATAACGCATAACGCATAACGCGTAACGCATAACGGATAACGCATAACGCATAACGCATAACGCATAACGCATAACGCATCACGCATAACGCATAACGCATAACGCATAACGCATAACGCATAACGCATAACGCATAACGCATAACGCATAACGCATAACGCATAACGCATAACGCATAACGCATAACGCATAACGCATAACGCATAACGCATAACGCATAACGCATAACGCATAACGCATAACGCATAACGCATAACGCATAACGCATAACGCATAACGCATAACGCATAACGCATAACGCATAACGCATAACGCATAACGCATAACGCATAACGCATAACGCATAACGCATAACGCATAACGCATAACGCATAACGCATAACGCATAACGCATAACGCATAACGCATAACGCATAACGCATAACGCATAACGCATAACGCATAACGCATAACGCATAACGCATAACGGATAACCCACAACGCATAACGCATAAAGCATAGTCCATAACGCATAACGCATGACACATTACTCATAACGCATTACGCATAACGCATAACGCATAATGCATAACGCATAACGCATAACGCATAACGCATAACGCATAACGCATAACGCATAACGCATAACGCATAACGCATAACGCATAACGCATAACGCATAACGCATAACGCATAACGCATAACGCATAACGCATAACGCATAACGCATAACGGATAACCCACAACGCATAACGCATAAAGCATAGTCCATAACGCATAACGCATGACACATTACTCATAACGCATTACGCATAACGCATAACGCATAATGCATAACGCATAACGCATAAAGCAATACGCATAACGCATAACGCATAACGCATAACGCATAACGCATAACGCATAACGCATAACGCATAACGCATAACGCATAACGCATAACGCATAACGCATAACGCATAACGCATAACGCATAACGCATAACGCATAACGCATAACGCATAACGCATAACGCATAACGCATAACGCATAACGCATAACGCATAACGCATAACGCATAACGCATAACGCATAACGCATAACGCATAACGCATAACGCATAACGCATAACGCATAACGCATAACGCATAACGCATAACGCATAACGCATAACGCATAACGCATAACGCATAACGCATAACGCATAACGCATAACGCATAACGCATAACGCATAACGCATAACGCATAACGCATAACGCATAACGCATAACGCATAACGCATAACGCATGACGCATGACGCATAACGCATAACGCATAACGCATAACGCATAACGCATAACGCATAACGCATAACGCATAACGAATAACGCATATCGCATAACGCATAACGCTTAACGCATAACGCATAACGCATAACGCATAACGCGTAACGCATAACGGATAACGCATAACGGATAACGCATAACGCATAACGCATAACGCATAACGCATAACGCATAACGCATAACGCATAACGCATAACGCATAACGCATAACGCATAACGCATAACGCATAACGCATAACGCATAACGCATAACGCATAACGCATAACGCATAACGCATATCGCATAACGCATAACGCATAACGCATAACGCATAACGCATAACGCATAACGCATAACGCATAACGCATAACGCATAACGCATAACGCATAACGCATAACGCATAACGCATAACGCATAACGCATAACGCATAACGCATAACGCATAACGCATGACGCATAACGCATAACGCATAACGCATAACGCATAACGCATAACGCATAACGCATAACGCATAACGCATAACGCATAACGCATAACGCATAACGCATAACGCATAACGCATAACGCATAACGCATAACGCATAACGCATAACGCATAACGCATAACGCATAACGGATAACCCACAACGCATAACGCATAAAGCATAGTCCATAACGCATAACGCATGACACATTACTCATAACGCATAACGCATAATGCATAACGCATAACGCATAACGCATAACGCATAACGCATAACGCATAACGCATAACGCATAACGCATAACGCATAACGCATAACGCATAACGCATAACGCATAACGCATAACGCATAACGCATAACGCATAACGCATAACGCATAACGCATAACGCATGACGCATGACGCATAACGCATAACGCATAACGCATAACGCATAACGCATAACGAATAACGCATATCGCATAACGCATAACGCTTAACGCATAACGCATAACGCGTAACGCGTAACGCGTAACGCATAACGGAGAACGCATAACGGATAACGCATAACGCATAACGCATAACGCATAACGCATAACGCATAACGCATAACGCATAACGCATAACGCATAACGCATAACGCATAACGCATAACGCATAACGCATAACGCATAACGCATAACGCATAACGCATAACGCATAACGCATAACGCATAACGCATAACGCATAACGCATAACGCATAACGCATAACGCATAACGCATAACGCATAACGCATAACGCATAACGCATAACGCATAACGCATAACGCATAACGCATAACGCATAACGCATAACGCATAACGCATAACGCATAACGCATAACGCATAACGCATAACGCATAACGCATAACGCATAACGCATAACGCATAACGCATAACGCATAACGCATAACGCATAACGCATAACGCATAACGCATAACGCATAACGCATAACGCATAACGCATAACGCATAACGCATAACGCATAACGCATAACGCATAACGCATAACGCATAACGCATAACGCATAACGCATAACGCATAACGCATAACGCATAACGCATAACGCATAACGCATAACGCATAACGCATAACGCATAACGCATAACGCATAACGCATAACGCATAACGCATAACGCATAACGCATAACGCATAACGCATAACGCATAACGCATAACGCATAACGCATAACGCATAACGCATAACGCATAACGCATAACGCATAACGAATAACGCATAACGCATAACGCATAACGCATAACGCATAACGCAGAACGCGTAACGCATAACGGATAACGCATAACGGATAACGCATAACGCATAACGGATAACGCATGACGCATAACGGATAACCCACAACGCATAACGCATAAAGCATAGTCCATAACGCATAACGCATGACACATTACTCATAACGCATTACGCATAACGCATAACGCATAACGCATAACGCATAACGCATGACGCATGACGCATAACGCATAACGCATAACGCATAACGCATAACGCATAATGCATAACGCATAACGCATAACGCATAACGCATAACGCATAACGCATAACGCATAACGCATAACGCATAACGCATAACGCATAACGCATAACGCATAACGCATAACGCATAACGCATAACGCATAACGCATAACGCATAACGCATAACGCATAACGCATAACGCATAACGCATAACGCATAACGCATAACGCATAACGCATAACGCATAACGCATAACGCATAACGCATAACGCATAACGCATAACGCATAACGCATAACGCATAACGCATAACGCATAACGCATAACGCATAACGCATAACGCATAACGCATAACGCATAACGCATAACGCATAACGCATAACGCATAACGCATAACGCATAACGCATAACGCATAACGCATAACGCATAACGCATAACGCATAACGCATAACGCATAACGCATAACGCATAACGCATAACGCATAACGCATAACGCATAACGCATAACGCATAACGCATAACGCATAACGCATAACGCATAACGCATAACGCATAACGCATAACGCATAACGCATAACGCATAACGCATAACGCATAACGCATAACGCATAACGCATAACGCATAACGCATAACGCATAACGCATAACGCATAACGCATAACGCATAACGCATAACGCATAACGCATAACGCATAACGCATAACGCATAACGCATAACGCATAACGCATAACGCATAACGCATAACGCATAACGCATAACGCATAACGCATAACGCATAACGCATAACGCATAACGCATAACGCATAACGAATAACGCATAACGCATAACGCATAACGCATAACGCATAACGCAGAACGCGTAACGCATAACGGATAACGCATAACGGATAACGCATAACGCATAACGGATAACGCATGACGCATAACGGATAACCCACAACGCATAACGCATAAAGCATAGTCCATAACGCATAACGCATGACACATTACTCATAACGCATTACGCATAACGCATAACGCATAATGCATAACGCATTACGCATAACGCATAACGCTCAATGAAGAAGTCATAACGCATAACGCATATCGCATAACCCGTAAAGCACAACGCATAACACATAACGCATAACGCATAACGCATAACGCATAACGCATAACGCATAACGCATAACGCATAACGCATAACGCATAACGCATAACGGATAACGCATGACGCATGACGCATAACGCATAACGCATAACGCATAACGCATAACGCATAACGCATAACGCATAACGCATAACGCGTAACGCATAACGGATAACGCATAACGCATAACGCATAACGCATAACGCATAACGCATCACGCATAACGCATAACGCATAACGCATAACGCATAACGCATAACGCATAACGCATAACGCATAACGCATAACGCATAACGCATAACGCATAACGCATAACGCATAACGCATAACGCATAACGCATAACGCATAACGCATAACGCATAACGCATAACGCATAACGCATAACGCATAACGCATAACGCATAACGCATAACGCATAACGCATAACGCATAACGCATAACGCATAACGCATAACGCATAACGCATAACGCATAACGCATAACGCATAACGCATAACGCATAACGCATAACGCATAACGCATAACGCATAACGCATAACGCATAACGCATAACGCATAACGCATAACGCATAACGCATAACGCATAACGCATAACGGATAACCCACAACGCATAACGCATAAAGCATAGTCCATAACGCATAACGCATGACACATTACTCATAACGCATTACGCATAACGCATAACGCATAATGCATAACGCATAACGCATAACGCATAACGCATAACGCATAACGCATAACGCATAACGCATAACGCATAACGCATAACGCATAACGCATAACGCATAACGCATAACGCATAACGCATAACGCATAACGCATAACGCATAACGCATAACGCATAACGCATAACGCATAACGCATAACGCATAACGCATAACGCATAACGCATAACGCATAACGCATAACGCATAACGCATAACGCATAACGCATAACGCATAACGCATAACGCATAACGCATAACGCATAACGCATAACGCATAACGCATAACGCATAACGCATAACGCATAACGCATAACGCATAACGCATAACGCATAACGCATAACGCATAACGCATGACGCATAACGGATAACCCACAACGCATAACGCATAAAGCATAGTCCATAACGCATAACGCATGACACATTACTCATAACGCATTACGCATAACGCATAACGCATAACGCATAACGCATAACGCATAACGCATAACGCATAACGCATAACGCATAACGCATAA
Organism: Lasioglossum baleicum; assembly: GCF_051020765.1. Taxonomy (NCBI): domain Eukaryota; kingdom Metazoa; phylum Arthropoda; class Insecta; order Hymenoptera; family Halictidae; genus Lasioglossum; species Lasioglossum baleicum. The sequence continues at coordinate 6,999 of NW_027469325.1, forward strand.
CGCATAACGCATAACGCATAACGCATAACGCATAACGCATGACGCATAACGCATAACGCATAACGCATAACGCATAACGAATAACGCATAACGCATAACGCATAACGCATAAAGCATAGTCCATAACGCATAACGCATGACACATTACTCATAACGCATTACGCATAACGCATAACGCATAATGCATAACGCATTACGCATAACGCATAACGCTCAATGAAAAAGTCATAACGCATAACGCATATCGCATAACCCGTAAAGCACAGAGCATAACACATAACGCATAACGCATAACGCATAACGCATAACGCATAACGCATAACGCATAACGCATAACGCATAACGCATAACGCATAACGCATAACGCATAACGCATAACGCATAACGCATAACGCATAACGCATAACGCATAACGCATAACGCATAACGCATAACGCATAACGCATAACGCATAACGCATAACGCATAACGCATAACGCATAACGCATAACGCATAACGGATAACGCATGACGCATAACGCATAACGCATAACGCATAACGCATAACGCGTAACGCATAACGGATAACGCATAACGCATAACGCATAACGCATAATGCATAACGCATCACGCATAACGCATAACGCATAACGCATAACGCATAACGCATAACGCATAACGCATAACGCATAACGCATAACGCATAACGCATAACGCATAACGCATAACGCATAACGCATAACGCATAACGCATAACGCATAACGCATAACGCATAACGCATAACGCATAACGCATAACGCATAACGCATAACGCATAACGCATAACGCATAACGCATAACGCATAACGCATGACGCATAACGCATAACGCATAACGCATAACGCATAACGAATAACGCATAACGCATAACGCATAACGCATAAAGCATAGTCCATAACGCATAACGCATGACACATTACTCATAACGCATTACGCATAACGCATAACGCATAATGCATAACGCATTACGCATAACGCATAACGCTCAATGAAAAAGTCATAACGCATAACGCATATCGCATAACCCGTAAAGCACAGAGCATAACACATAACGCATAACGCATAACGCATAACGCATAACGCATAACGCATAACGCATAACGCATAACGCATAACGCATAACGCATAACGCATAACGCATAACGCATAACGCATAACGCATAACGCATAACGCATAACGCATAACGCATAACGCATAACGGATAACGCATGACGCATAACGCATAACGCATAACGCATAACGCATAACGCGTAACGCATAACGGATAACGCATAACGCATAACGCATAACGCATAATGCATAACGCATCACGCATAACGCATAACGCATAACGCATAACGCATAACGCATAACGCATAACGCATAACGCATAACGCATAACGCATAACGCATAACGCATAACGCATAACGCATAACGCATAACGCATAACGCATAACGCATAACGCATAACGCATAACGCATAACGCGTAACGCATAACGCATAACGCATAACGCATAACGCATAACGCATAACGCATAACGCATAACGCATAACGCATAACGCATAACGCAGAACGCATAACGCATAACGCATGACGCATAACGCATAACGCATAACGCATAACGCATAACGCATAACGCATAACGCATAAAGCATAACGCATAACGCATAACGCATAACGCATAACGCATAACGCATAACGCATAACGCATAACGCATAACGCATAACGCATAACGCATAACGCATAACGCATAACGCATAACGCATAACGCATAACGCATAACGCATAACGCATAACGCATAACGCATAACGAATAACGCATATCGCATAACGTATAACGCTTAACGCATAACGCATAACGCATAACGCATAACGCGTAACGCATAACGGATAACGCATAACGGATAACGCATAACGCATAACGCATAACGCATAACGGATAACCCACAACGCATAACGCATAAAGCATAGTCCATAACGCATAACGCATGACACATTACTCATAACGCATTACGCATAACGCATAACGCATAATGCATAACGCATTACGCATAACGCATAACGCTCAATGAAAAAGTCATAACGCATAACGCATATCGCATAACCCGTAAAGCACAACGCATAACACATAACGCATAACGCATAACGCATAACGCATAACGCATAACGCATAACGCATAACGCATAACGCATAACGCATAACGCATAACGCATAACGCATAACGCATAACGCATAACGCATAACGCATAACGCATAACGCATAACGCATAACGCATAACGCATAACGCATAACGCATAACGCATAACGCATAACGCATAACGCATAACGCATAACGCATAACGCATAACGCATAACGCATAACGCATAACGCATAACGCATAACGCATAACGCATAACGCATAACGCATAACGCATAACGCATAACGCATAACGCATAACGCATAACGCATAACGCATAACGCATAACGCATAACGCATAACGCATAACGCATAACGCATAACGCATAACGCATAACGCATAACGCATAACGCATAACGCATAACGCATAACGCATAACGAATAACGCATAACGCATAACGCATAACGCATAACGCACAACGCATAACGCATAACGCATAACGCATAACGCATAACGCATAACGCATAACGCATAACGCATAACGCATAACGCATAACGCATAACGCATAACGCATAACGCATAACGCATAACGCATAACGCATAACGCATAACGCATAACGCATAACGCATAACGAATAACGCATATCGCATAACGTATAACGCTTAACGCATAACGCATAACGCATAACGCATAACGCGTAACGCATAACGGATAACGCATAACGGATAACGCATAACGCATAACGCATAACGGATAACCCACAACGCATAACGCATAAAGCATAGTCCATAACGCATAACGCATGACACATTACTCATAACGCATTACGCATAACGCATAACGCATAATGCATAACGCATTACGCATAACGCATAACGCTCAATGAAAAAGTCATAACGCATAACGCATATCGCATAACCCGTAAAGCACAACGCATAACACATAACGCATAACGCATAACGCATAACGCATAACGCATAACGCATAACGCATAACGCATAACGCATAACGCATAACGCATAACGCATAACGCATAACGCATAACGCATAACGCATAACGCATAACGCATAACGCATAACGCATAACGCATAACGCATAACGCATAACGCATAACGCATAACGCATAACGCATAACGCATAACGCATAACGCATAACGCATAACGCATAACGCATAACGCATAACGCATAACGCATAACGCATAACGCATAACGCATAACGCATAACGCATAACGCATAACGCATAACGCATAACGCATAACGCATAACGCATAACGCATAACGCATAACGCATAACGCATAACGCATAACGCATAACGCATAACGCATAACGCATAACGCATAACGCATAACGCATAACGCATAACGCATAACGCATAACGCATAACGCATAACGCATAACGCATAACGCATAACGCATAACGCATAACGCATAACGCATAACGCATAACGCATAACGCATAACGCATAACGAATAACGCATAACGCATAACGCATAACGCATAACGCATAACGCATAACGCATAACGCATAACGCATAACGCATAACGCATAACGCATAACGCAGAACGCATAACGCATAACGCATGACGCATAACGCATAACGCATAACGCATAACGCATAACGCATAACGCATAACGCATAAAGCATAACGCATAACGCATAACGCATAACGCATAACGCATAACGCATAACGCATAACGCATAACGCATAACGCATAACGCATAACGCATAACGCATAACGCATAACGCATAACGCATAACGCATAACGCATAACGAATAACGCATATCGCATAACGTATAACGCTTAACGCATAACGCATAACGCATAACGCATAACGCGTAACGCATAACGCATAACGCATAACGCATAACGCATAACGCATAACGCATAACGCATAACGCATAACGCATAACGCATAACGCATAACGAATAACGCATATCGCATAACGTATAACGCTTAACGCATAACGCATAACGCATAACGCATAACGCGTAACGCATAACGGATAACGCATAACGGATAACGCATAACGCATAACGCATAACGGATAACCCACAACGCATAACGCATAAAGCATAGTCCATAACGCATAACGCATGACACATTACTCATAACGCATTACGCATAACGCATAACGCATAATGCATAACGCATTACGCATAACGCATAACGCTCAATGAAAAAGTCATAACGCATAACGCATATCGCATAACCCGTAAAGCACAACGCATAACACATAACGCATAACGCATAACGCATAACGCATAACGCATAACGCATAACGCATAACGCATAACGCATAACGCATAACGCATAACGCATAACGCATAACGCATAACGCATAACGCATAACGCATAACGCATAACGCATAACGCATAACGCATAACGCATAACGCATAACGCATAACGCATAACGCATAACGCATAACGCATAACGCATAACGCATAACGCATAACGCATAACGCATAACGCATAACGCATAACGCATAACGCATAACGCATAACGCATAACGCATAACGCATAACGCATAACGCATAACGCATAACGCATAACGCATAACGCATAACGCATAACGAATAACGCATAACGCATAACGCATAACGCATAACGCATAACGCATAACGCATAACGCATAACGCATAACGCATAACGCATAACGCATAACGCAGAACGCATAACGCATAACGCATGACGCATAACGCATAACGCATAACGCATAACGCATAACGCATAACGCATAACGCATAAAGCATAACGCATAACGCATAACGCATAACGCATAACGCATAACGCATAACGCATAACGCATAACGCATAACGCATAACGCATAACGCATAACGCATAACGCATAACGCATAACGCATAACGCATAACGCATAACGCATAACGCATAACGCATAACGCATAACGCATAACGCATAACGAATAACGCATATCGCATAACGTATAACGCTTAACGCATAACGCATAACGCATAACGCATAACGCGTAACGCATAACGCATAACGCATAACGCATAACGCATAACGCATAACGCATAACGTATAACGCATAACGCATAACGCATAACGCATAACGAATAACGCATATCGCATAACGTATAACGCTTAACGCATAACGCATAACGCATAACGCATAACGCGTAACGCATAACGGATAACGCATAACGGATAACGCATAACGCATAACGCATAACGGATAACCCACAACGCATAACGCATAAAGCATAGTCCATAACGCATAACGCATGACACATTACTCATAACGCATTACGCATAACGCATAACGCATAATGCATAACGCATTACGCATAACGCATAACGCTCAATGAAAAAGTCATAACGCATAACGCATATCGCATAACCCGTAAAGCACAACGCATAACACATAACGCATAACGCATAACGCATAACGCATAACGCATAACGCATAACGCATAACGCATAACGCATAACGCATAACGCATAACGCATAACGCATAACGCATAACGCATAACGCATAACGCATAACGCATAACGCATAACGCATAACGCATAACGCATAACGCATAACGCATAACGCATAACGCATAACGCATAACGCATAACGCATAACGCATAACGCATAACGCATAACGCATAACGCATAACGCATAACGCATAACGCATAACGCATAACACATAACGCATAACGCATAACGCATAACGCATAACGCATAACGCATAACGCATAACGCATAACGCATAACGCATAACGCATAACGCATAACGCATAACGCATAACGCATAACGCATAACGCATAACGCATAACGCATAACGCATAACGCATAACGCATAACGCATAACGCATAACGCATAACGCATAACGCATAACGCATAACGCATAACGAATAACGCATAACGCATAACGCATAACGCATAACGCACAACGCATAACGCATAACGCATAACGCATAACGCATAACGCATAACGCATAACGCATAACGCATAACGCATAACGCATAACGCATAACGCATAACGCATAACGCATAACGCATAACGCATAACGCATAACGCATAACGCATAACGCATAACGCATAACGCATAACGCATAACGAATAACGCATATCGCATAACGTATAACGCTTAACGCATAACGCATAACGCATAACGCATAACGCGTAACGCATAACGGATAACGCATAACGGATAACGCATAACGCATAACGCATAACGGATAACCCACAACGCATAACGCATAAAGCATAGTCCATAACGCATAACGCATGACACATTACTCATAACGCATTACGCATAACGCATAACGCATAATGCATAACGCATTACGCATAACGCATAACGCTCAATGAAAAAGTCATAACGCATAACGCATATCGCATAACCCGTAAAGCACAACGCATAACACATAACGCATAACGCATAACGCATAACGCATAACGCATAACGCATAACGCATAACGCATAACGCATAACGCATAACGCATAACGCATAACGCATAACGCATAACGCATAACGCATAACGCATAACGCATAACGCATAACGCATAACGCATAACGCATAACGCATAACGCATAACGCATAACGCATAACGCATAACGCATAACGCATAACGCATAACGCATAACGCATAACGCATAACGCATAACGCATAACGCATAACGCATAACGCATAACGCATAACGCATAACGCATAACGCATAACGCATAACGCATAACGCATAACGCATAACGCATAACGCATAACGCATAACGCATAACGCATAACGCATAACGCATAACGCATAACGCATAACGCATAACGCATAACGCATAACGCATAACGCATAACGCATAACGCATAACGCATAACGCATAACGCATAACGCATAACGCATAACGCATAACGCATAACGCATAACGCATAACGCATAACGCATAACGAATAACGCATAACGCATAACGCATAACGCATAACGCACAACGCATAACGCATAACGCATAACGCATAACGCATAACGCATAACGCATAACGCATAACGCATAACGCATGACGCATGACGCATAACGCATAACGCATAACGCATAACGCATAACGCATAACGCATAACGCATAACGCATAACGCATAACGAATAACGCATATCGCATAACGTATAACGCTTAACGCATAACGCATAACGCATAACGCATAACGCGTAACGCATAACGGATAACGCATAACGGATAACGCATAACGCATAACGCATAAAGCATAATGGATAACGCATGACGCATAACGGATAACCCACAACGCATAACGCATAAAGCATAGTCCATAACGCATAACGCATGACACATTACTCATAACGCATTACGCATAACGCATAACGCATAACGCATAATGCATAACGCATTACGCATAACGCATAACGCTCAATGAAAAAGTCATAACGCATAACGCATATCGCATAACCCGTAAAGCACAACGCATAACACATAACGCATAACGCATAACGCATAACGCATAACGCATAACGCATAACGCATAACGCATAACGCATAACGCATAACGGATAACGCATGACGCATAACGCATAACGCATAACGCATAACGCATAACGCGTAACGCATAACGGATAACGCATAACGCATAGCGCATAACGCATAACGCATAACGAATAACGCATAACGCATAACGCATAACGCATAACGCATAACGCATAACGCATAACGCATAACGCATAACGCATAACGCATAACGCATAACGCATAACGCATAACGCATAACGCATAACGCATAACGCATAACGCATAACGCATAACGCATAACGCATAACGCATAACGCATAACGCATAACGCATAACGCATAACGCATAACGCATGACGCATAACGGATAACCCATAACGCATAACGCATAAAGCATAGTCCATAACGGATAACGCATGACGCATAACGGATAACCCATAACGCATAACGCATAAAGCATAGTCCATAACGCATAACGCATGACACATTACTCATAACGCATTACGCATAACGCATAACGCATAACGCATAATGCATAACGCATTACGCATAACGCATAACGCTCAATGAAAAAGTCATAACGCATAACGCATAACGCATAACGCATAACGCATAACGCATAATGCATAACGCATAACGCATAACGCAAAACGCATAACGCATAACGCATAACGCATAACGCATAACGCATAACGCATAACGCATAACGCATAACGCATAACGCATAACGCATAACGCATAACGCATAACGCATAACGCATAACGCATAACGCATAACGCATAACGCATAACGCATAACGCATAACGCATAACGCATAACGCATAACGCATAACGCATAACGCATAACGCATAACGCATAACGCATAACGCATAACGGATAACGCATGACGCATAACGGATAACCCACAACGCATAACGCATAAAGCATAACGAATAACGCATATCGCATAACGTATAACGCTTAACGCATAACGCATAACGCATAACGCGTAACGCATAACGGATAACGCATAACGCATAACGCATAACGCATAACGCATAACGCATAACGCATAACGCATAACGCATAACGCATAACGCATGACGCATGACGCATAACGCATAACGCATAACGCATAACGCATAACGCATAACGCATAACGCATAACGCATAACGCATAACGCATAACGAATAACGCATATCGCATAACGTATAACGCTTAACGCATAACGCATAACGCATAACGCATAACGCGTAACGCATAACGCATAACGCATAACGAATAACGCATAACGCATAACGCATAACGCATAACGCACAACGCATAACGCATAACGCATAACGCATAACGCATAACGCATAACGCATAACGCATAACGCATAACGCATGACGCATGACGCATAACGCATAACGCATAACGCATAACGCATAACGCATAACGCATAACGCATAACGCATAACGCATAACGCATAACGCATAACGCATTACGCATGACGCATGACGCATAACGCATAACGCATAACGCATAACGCATAACGCATAACGCATAACGCATAACGCATAACGCATAACGCATAATGCATAACGCATTACGCATAACGCATAACGCTCAATGAAAAAGTCATAACGCATAACGCATATCGCATAACCCGTAAAGCACAACGCATAACACATAACGCATAACGCATAACGCATAACGCATAACGCATAACGCATAACGCATAACGCATAACGCATAACGCATAACGGATAACGCATGACGCATAACGCATAACGCATAACGCATAACGCATAACGCGTAACGCATAACGGATAACGCATAACGCATAGCGCATAACGCATAACGCATAACGAATAACGCATAACGCATAACGCATAACGCATAACGCATAACGCATAACGCATAACGCATAACGCATAACGCATAACGCATAACGCATAACGCATAACGCATAACGCATAACGCATAACGCATAACGCATAACGCATAACGCATAACGCATAACGCATAACGCATAACGCATAACGCATAACGCATAACGCATAACGCATAACGCATGACGCATAACGGATAACCCATAACGCACAACGCATAACGCATAACGCATAACGCATAACGCATAACGCATAACGCATAACGCATAACGCATAACGCATAACGCATAACGCATAACGCATAACGCATAACGCATAACGCATAACGCATAACGCATAACGCATAACGCATAACGCATAACGCATAACGCATAACGCATAACGAATAACGCATATCGCATAACGTATAACGCTTAACGCATAACGCATAACGCATAACGCATAACGCGTAACGCATAACGGATAACGCATAACGGATAACGCATAACGCATAACGCATAACGGATAACCCACAACGCATAACGCATAAAGCATAGTCCATAACGCATAACGCATGACACATTACTCATAACGCATTACGCATAACGCATAACGCATAATGCATAACGCATTACGCATAACGCATAACGCTCAATGAAAAAGTCATAACGCATAACGCATATCGCATAACCCGTAAAGCACAACGCATAACACATAACGCATAACGCATAACGCATAACGCATAACGCATAACGCATAACGCATAACGCATAACGCATAACGCATAACGCATAACGCATAACGCATAACGCATAACGCATAACGCATAACGCATAACGCATAACGCATAACGCATAACGCATAACGCATAACGCATAACGCATAACGCATAACGCATAACGCATAACGCATAACGCATAACGCATAACGCATAACGCATAACGCATAACGCATAACGCATAACGCATAACGCATAACGCATAACGCATAACGCATAACGCATAACGCATAACGCATAACGCATAACGCATAACGCATAACGCATAACGCATAACGCATAACGCATAACGCATAACGCATAACGCATAACGCATAACGCATAACGCATAACGCATAACGCATAACGCATAACGCATAACGCATAACGCATAACGCATAACGCATAACGCATAACGCATAACGCATAACGCATAACGCATAACGCATAACGCATAACGCATAACGCATAACGAATAACGCATAACGCATAACGCATAACGCATAACGCACAACGCATAACGCATAACGCATAACGCATAACGCATAACGCATAACGCATAACGCATAACGCATAACGCATGACGCATGACGCATAACGCATAACGCATAACGCATAACGCATAACGCATAACGCATAACGCATAACGCATAACGCATAACGAATAACGCATATCGCATAACGTATAACGCTTAACGCATAACGCATAACGCATAACGCATAACGCGTAACGCATAACGGATAACGCATAACGGATAACGCATAACGCATAACGCATAAAGCATAATGGATAACGCATGACGCATAACGGATAACCCACAACGCATAACGCATAAAGCATAGTCCATAACGCATAACGCATGACACATTACTCATAACGCATTACGCATAACGCATAACGCATAACGCATAATGCATAACGCATTACGCATAACGCATAACGCTCAATGAAAAAGTCATAACGCATAACGCATATCGCATAACCCGTAAAGCACAACGCATAACACATAACGCATAACGCATAACGCATAACGCATAACGCATAACGCATAACGCATAACGCATAACGCATAACGCATAACGGATAACGCATGACGCATAACGCATAACGCATAACGCATAACGCATAACGCGTAACGCATAACGGATAACGCATAACGCATAGCGCATAACGCATAACGCATAACGAATAACGCATAACGCATAACGCATAACGCATAACGCATAACGCATAACGCATAACGCATAACGCATAACGCATAACGCATAACGCATAACGCATAACGCATAACGCATAACGCATAACGCATAACGCATAACGCATAACGCATAACGCATAACGCATAACGCATAACGCATAACGCATAACGCATAACGCATAACGCATAACGCATGACGCATAACGGATAACCCATAACGCATAACGCATAAAGCATAGTCCATAACGGATAACGCATGACGCATAACGGATAACCCATAACGCATAACGCATAAAGCATAGTCCATAACGCATAACGCATGACACATTACTCATAACGCATTACGCATAACGCATAACGCATAACGCATAATGCATAACGCATTACGCATAACGCATAACGCTCAATGAAAAAGTCATAACGCATAACGCATAACGCATAACGCATAACGCATAACGCATAATGCATAACGCATAACGCATAACGCAAAACGCATAACGCATAACGCATAACGCATAACGCATAACGCATAACGCATAACGCATAACGCATAACGCATAACGCATAACGCATAACGCATAACGCATAACGCATAACGCATAACGCATAACGCATAACGCATAACGCATAACGCATAACGCATAACGCATAACGCATAACGCATAACGCATAACGCATAACGCATAACGCATAACGCATAACGCATAACGGATAACGCATGACGCATAACGGATAACCCACAACGCATAACGCATAAAGCATAACGAATAACGCATATCGCATAACGTATAACGCTTAACGCATAACGCATAACGCATAACGCGTAACGCATAACGGATAACGCATAACGCATAACGCATAACGCATAACGCATAACGCATAACGCATAACGCATAACGCATAACGCATAACGCATGACGCATGACGCATAACGCATAACGCATAACGCATAACGCATAACGCATAACGCATAACGCATAACGCATAACGCATAACGCATAACGAATAACGCATATCGCATAACGTATAACGCTTAACGCATAACGCATAACGCATAACGCATAACGCGTAACGCATAACGCATAACGCATAACGAATAACGCATAACGCATAACGCATAACGCATAACGCACAACGCATAACGCATAACGCATAACGCATAACGCATAACGCATAACGCATAACGCATAACGCATAACGCATGACGCATGACGCATAACGCATAACGCATAACGCATAACGCATAACGCATAACGCATAACGCATAACGCATAACGCATAACGCATAACGCATAACGCATAACGAATAACGCATATCGCATAACGTATAACGCTTAACGCATAACGCATAACGCATAACGCATAACGCGTAACGCATAACGGATAACGCATAACGGATAACGCATAACGCATAACGCATAAAGCATAATGGATAACGCATGACGCATAACGGATAACCCACAACGCATAACGCATAAAGCATAGTCCATAACGCATAACGCATGACACATTACTCATAACGCATTACGCATAACGCATAACGCATAACGCATAATGCATAACGCATTACGCATAACGCATAACGCTCAATGAAAAAGTCATAACGCATAACGCATATCGCATAACCCGTAAAGCACAACGCATAACACATAACGCATAACGCATAACGCATAACGCATAACGCATAACGCATAACGCATAACGCATAACGCATAACGCATAACGCATAACGGATAACGCATGACGCATAACGCATAACGCATAACGCATAACGCATAACGCGTAACGCATAACGCATAACGCATAACGCATAACGCATAACGCATAACGCATAACGCATAACGCATAACGCATAACGCATAACGCATAACGCATAACGCATAACGCATAACGCATAACGCATAACGCATAACCCATAACGCATAACGCATAACGCATAACGCGTAACGCATAACGCATAACGCATAACGCATAACGCATAACGCATAACGCATAACGCATAACGCATAACGCATAACGCATAACGCATAACGCATAACGCATAACGCATAACGCATAACGCATAACGCATAACGCATAACGCATAACGCATAACGCATAACGCATAACGCATAACGCATAACGCATAACGCATAACGCATAACGCATAACGCATAACGCATAACGCATAACGCATAACGCATAACGCATAACGCATAACGCATAACGCATAACGCATAACGCATAACGCATAACGCATAACGCATAACGCATAACGCATAACGCATAACGCATAACGCATAACGCATAACGCATAACGCATAACGCATAACGCATAACGCATAACGCATAACGCGTAACGCATAACGCATAACGCATAACGCATAACGCATAACGCATAACGCATGACGCATAACGGATAACCCACAACGCATACCGCATAAAGCATAGTCCATAACGCATAACGCATGACACATTACTCATAACGCATTACGCATAACGCATAACGCATAATGCATAACGCATTACGCATAACGCATAACGCATAACGCATAACGCATAACGCATAACGCATAACGCATAACGCATAACGCATAACGCATAACGCATAACGCATAACGCATAACGCATAACGCATAACGCATAACGCATAACGCATAACGCATAACGCATAACGCATAACGCATAACGAATAACGCATATCGCATAACGTATAACGCTTAACGCATAACGCATAACGCATAACGCATAACGCATAACGCATAACGCATAACGCATAACGCATATCGCATAACGCATAACGCAGAACGCATAACGCATAACGCATGACGCATAACGCATAACGCATAACGCATAACGCATAACGCATAAAGCATAACGCATAACGCATAACGCATAACGCATAACGCATAACGCATAACGCATAACGCATAACGCATAACGCATAACGCATAACGCATAACGCATAACGCATAACGCATAACGCATAACGCATAACGCATAACGCATAACGCATAACGCATAACGCATAACGCATAACGCATAACGCATAACGCATAACGCATAACGCATAACGAATAACGCATATCGCATAACGTATAACGCTTAACGCATAACGCATAACGCATAACGCATAACGCGTAACGCATAACGGATAACGCATAACGGATAACGCATAACGCATAACGCATAACGCATAACGCATAACGCATAACGCATAACGCATAACGCATAACGCATAACGCATAACGCATAACGCATAACGCATAACGCATAGCGCATAACGCATAACGCATAACGCATAACGCATAACTCATAACGCATAACGCATAACGCATAACGCATAACGCATAACGCATAACGCATAACGCATAACGCATAACGCATAACGCATAACGCATAACGCATAACGCATAACGCATAACGCATAACGCATAACGCATAACGCATAACGCATAACGCATAACGCATAACGCATAACGCATGACGCATAACGGATAACCCACAACGCATACCGCATAAAGCATAGTCCATAACGCATAACGCATAACGCATGACACATTACTCATAACGCATTACGCATAACGCATAACGCATAATGCATAACGCATTACGCATAACGCATAACGCATAACGCATAACGCATAACGCATAACGCATAACGCATAACGCATAACGCATAACGCATAACGCATAACGCATAACGCATAACGCATAACGCATAACGCATAACGAATAACGCATATCGCATAACGTATAACGCTTAACGCATAACGCATAACGCATAACGCATAACGCATAACGCATAACGCATAACGCATAACGCATAACGCATAACGCATAACGCATAACGCATAACGCATAACGCATAACGCATAACGCATAACGGATAACGCGTAACGCATAACGGATAACGCATAACGGATAACGCATAACGCATAACGCATAACGGATAACGCATGACGCATAACGGATAACCCACAACGCATAACGCATAACGCATAACGAATAACGCATAACGCATAACGCATAACGCATAACGCATAACGCATAACGCATAACGCATAACGCATAACGCATAACGCATAACGCATAACGCATAACGCATAACGCATAACGCATAACGCATAACGCATAACGCATAACGCATAACGCATAACGCATAACGCATAACGCATAACGCATAACGCATAACGCATAACGCATAACGCATAACGCATAACGCATAACGCATAACGCATAACGCATAACGCATAACGCATAACGCATAACGCATAACGCATAACGCATAACGCATAACGCATAACGCATAACGCATAACGCATAACGCATAACGCATAACGCATAACGCATAAAGCATAACGCATAACGCATACCGCATAACGCATAACGCATAACGCATAACGCATAACGCATAACGCATAACGTATAACGCTTAACGCATAACGCATAACGCATAACGCATAACGCGTAACGCATAACGCATAACGCATAACGCATAACGCATAACGCATAACGCATAACGCATAACGCATAACGCATAACGCATAACGCATAACGCATAACGCATAACGCATAACGGATAACGCATGACGCATAACGGATAACCCACAACGCATAACGCATAAAGCATAACGAATAACGCATATCGCATAACGTATAACGCTTAACGCATAACGCATAACGCATAACGCATAACGCATAACGCGTAACGCATAACGCATAACGCGTAACGCATAACGCATAACGCATAACGCATAACGCATAACGCATAACGCATAACGCATAACGCATAACGCATAACGCATAACGCATAACGCATAACGCATAACGCATAACGCATAACGCATAACGCATAACGCATAACGCATAACGCATAACGCATAACGCATAACGCATAACGCATAACGCATAACGCATAACGCATAACGCATAACGCATAACGCATAACGCATAACGCATAACGCATAACGCATAACGCATAACGGATAACGCATGACGCATAACGCATAACGCATAACGCATAACGCATAACGCGTAACGCATAACGGATAACGCATAACGCATAGCGCATAACGCATAACGCATAACGAATAACGCATAACGCATAACGCATAACGCATAACGCATAACGCATAACGCATAACGCATAACGCATAACGCATAACGCATAACGCATAACGCATAACGCATAACGCATAACGCATAACGCATGACGCATAACGCATAACGCATAACGCATAACGCATAACGCATAACGCATAACGCATAACGCATAACGCATAACGCATAACGCATAACGCATAACGCATAACGCATAACGCATAACGCATAACGCATAACGCATAACGCATAACGCATAACGCATAACGCATAACGCATAACGCATAACGCATAACGCATAACGCATAACGCATAACGCATGACGCATAACGGATAACCCATAACGCATAACGCATAAAGCATAGTCCATAACGGATAACGCATGACGCATAACGGATAACCCATAACGCATAACGCATAAAGCATAGTCCATAACGCATAACGCATGACACATTACTCATAACGCATTACGCATAACGCATAACGCATAACGCATAATGCATAACGCATTACGCATAACGCATAACGCTCAATGAAAAAGTCATAACGCATAACGCATAACGCATAACGCATAACGCATAACGCATAACGCATAACGCATAACGCATAACGCATAACGCATAATGCATAACGCATAACGCATAACGCAAAACGCATAACGCATAACGCATAACGCATAACGCATAACGCATAACGCATAACGCATAACGCATAACGCATAACGCATAACGCATAACGCATAACGCATAACGCATAACGCATAACGCATAACGCATAACGCATAACGCATAACGCATAACGCATAACGCATAACGCATAACGCATAACGCATAACGCATAACGCATAACGCATAACGCATAACGCATAACGCATAACGCATAACGCATAACGCATAACGCATAACGCATAACGCATAACGCATAACGCATAACGGATAACGCATGACGCATAACGGATAACCCACAACGCATAACGCATAAAGAATAACGAATAACGCATATCGCATAACGTATAACGCTTAACGCATAACGCATAACGCATAACGCATAACGCGTAACGCATAACGGATAACGCATAACGCATAACGCATAACGCATAACGCATAACGCATAACGCATAACGCATAACGCATAACGCATAACGCATAACGCATAACGCATAACGCATAACGCATAACGCATAACGCATAACGCATAACGCATAACGCATAACGCATAACGCATAACGCATAACGCATAACGCATAACGCATAACGCATAACGCATAACGCATAACGCATAACGCATAACGCATAACGCATAACGCATAACGCATAACGCATAACGCATAACGCATAACGCATAACGCATAACGCATAACGCATAACGCATAACGCATAACGCATATCGCATAACGCATAACGTTCAATGAAAAAGTCATAACGCATAACGCATAACGCATAACGCATAACGCATAACGCATAACGCATAACGCATAACGCATAACGCATAACGCATAACGCATAACGCATAACGCATAACGCATAACGCATAACGCATAACGCATAACGCATAACGCATGACGCATGACGCATAACGCATAACGCATAACGCATAACGCATGACGCATAACGCATAACGCATAACGCATAACGCATAACGCATAACGCATAACGCATAACGCATAACGCATAACGCATAACGCATAACGCATAACGCATAACGCATAACGCATAACGCATAACGCATAACGCATAACGCATAACGCATAACGCATAACGCATAACGCATAACGCATAACGCATAACGCATAACGCATAACGCATAACGCATAACGCATAACGCATAACGCATAACGCATAACGCATAACGCATAACGCATAACGCATAACGCATAACGCATAACGCATAACGCATAACGCATATCGCATAACGCAGAACGTTCAATGAAAAAGTCATAACGCATAACGCATAACGCATAACGCATATCGCATAACGCATAACGCATAACGCATAACGCATAACGCATAACGCATAACGCATAACGCATAACGCATAACGCATAACGCATAACGCATAACGCATAACGCATAACGCATAACGCATAACGCATAACGCATAACGCATAACGCATAACGCATAACGCATAACGCATAACGCATAACGCATAACGCATAACGCATAACGCATAACGCATAACGCATAACGCATAACGCATAACGCATAACGCATAACGCATAACGCATATCGCATAACGCATAACGTTCAATGAAAAAGTCATAACGCATAACGCATAACGCATAACGCATAACGCATAACGCATAACGCATAACGCATAACGCATAACGCATAACGCATAACGCATAACGCATAACGCATAACGCATAACGCATAACGCATAACGCATAACGCATAACGCATAACGCATAACGCATAACGCATAACGCATAACGCATAACGCATAACGCATAACGCATAACGCATAACGCATAACGCATAACGCATAACGCATAACGCATAACGCATAACGCATAACGCATAACGCATAACGCATAACGCATAACGCATAACGCATAACGCATAACGCATAACGCATAACGCATAACGCATAACGCATAACGCATAACGCATAACGCATAACGCATAACGCATAACGCATAACGCGTAACGCATAACGCATAACGCATAACGCATAACGCATAACGCATAACGCATGACGCATAACGGATAACCCACAACGCATACCGCATAAAGCATAGTCCATAACGCATAACGCATGACACATTACTCATAACGCATTACGCATAACGCATAACGCATAATGCATAACGCATTACGCATAACGCATAACGCATAACGCATAACGCATAACGCATAACGCATAACGCATAACGCATAACGCATAACGCATAACGCATAACGCATAACGCATAACGCATAACGCATAACGCATAACGCATAACGCATAACGCATAACGCATAACGAATAACGCATATCGCATAACGTATAACGCTTAACGCATAACGCATAACGCATAACGCATAACGCATAACGCATAACGCATAACGCATATCGCATAACGCATAACGCAGAACGCATAACGCATAACGCATGACGCATAACGCATAACGCATAACGCATAACGCATAACGCATAAAGCATAATGCATAACGCATAACGCATAACGCATAACGCATAACGCATAACGCATAACGCATAACGCATAACGCATAACGCATAACGCATAACGCATAACGCATAACGCATAACGCATAACGCATAACGCATAACGCATAACGCATAACGCATAACGCATAACGCATAACGCATAACGCATAACGGATAACGCATAACGCATAACGCATAACGCATAACGCATAACGCATAACGCATAACGCATAACGCATAACGCATAACGCATAACGCATAACGCATAACGCATAACGCATAACGCATAACGCATAACGCATAACGCATAACGCATAACGCATAACGCATAACGCATAACGCATAACGCATAACGCATAACGCATAACGCATAACGCATAACGCATAACGCATAACGCATAACGCATAACGCATAACGCATAACGCATAACGCATAACGCATAACGCATAACGCATAACGCATAACGCATAACGCATAACGCATAACGCATAACGCATAACGCATAACGCATAACGCATAACGCATAACGCATAACGCATAACGCATATCGCATAACGCATAACGTTCAATGAAAAAGTCATAACGCATAACGCATAACGCATAACGCATAACGCATAACGCATAACGCATAACGCATAACGCATAACGCATAACGCATAACGCATAACGCATAACGCATAACGCATAACGCATAACGCATAACGCATAACGCATAACGCATAACGCATAACGCATAACGCATAACGCATAACGCATAACGCATAACGCATAACGCATAACGCATAACGCATAACGCATAACGCATAACGCATAACGCATAACGCATAACGCATAACGCATAACGCATAACGCATAACGCATAACGCATAACGCATAACGCATAACGCATAACGCATAACGCATAACGCGTAACGCATAACGGATAACGCATAACGGATAACGCATAACGCATAACGCATAACGCATAACGCATAACGCATAACGCATAACGCATAACGCATAACGCATAACGCATAACGCATAACGCATAACGCATAGCGCATAACGCATAACGCATAACGCATAACGCATAACTCATAACGCATAACGCATAACGCATAACGCATAACGCATAACGCATAACGCATAACGCATAACGCATAACGCATAACGCATAACGCATAACGCATAACGCATAACGCATAACGCATAACGCATAACGCATAACGCATAACGCATGACGCATAACGGATAACCCACAACGCATACCGCATAAAGCATAGTCCATAACGCATAACGCATAACGCATGACACATTACTCATAACGCATTACGCATAACGCATAACGCATAATGCATAACGCATTACGCATAACGCATAACGCATAACGCATAACGCATAACGCATAACGCATAACGCATAACGCATAACGCATAACGCATAACGCATAACGCATAACGCATAACGCATAACGCATAACGCATAACGCATAACGCATAACGCATAACGAATAACGCATATCGCATAACGTATAACGCTTAACGCATAACGCATAACGCATAACGCATAACGCATAACGCATAACGCATATCGCATAACGCATAACGCAGAACGCATAACGCATAACGCATGACGCATAACGCATAACGCATAACGCATAACGCATAAAGCATAATGCATAACGCATAACGCATAACGCATAACGCATAACGCATAACGCATAACGCATAACGCATAACGCATAACGCATAACGCATAACGCATAACGCATAACGCATAACGCATAACGCATAACGCAAAACGCATAACGAATAACGCATGTCGCATAACGTATAACGCTTAACGCATATGGCATAACGCATAACGCATAACGCGTAACGCATAACGGATAACGCATAACGGATAACGCATAACGCATAACGCATAACGCATAACGCATAACGCATAACGCATAACGCATAACGCATAACGCATAACGCATAACGCATAACGCATAACGCATAACGCATAACGCATAACGCATAACGCATAACGCATAACGCATAACGCATAACGCATAACGCATAACGCATAACGCATAACGCATAACGCATAACGCATAACGCATAACGCATAACGCATAACGCATAACGCATAACGCATAACGCATAACGCATAACGCATAACGCATAACGCATAACGCATAACGCATAACGCATAACGCATAACGCATAACGCATAACGCATAACGCATAACGCATAACGCATAACGCATAACGCATAACGCATAACGCATAACGCATAACCCATAACGCATAACGCATAACGCATAACGCGTAACGCATAACGCATAACGCATAACGCATAACGCATAACGCATAACGCATAACGCATAACGCATAACGCATAACGCATAACGCATAACGCATGACGCATAACGGATAACCCACAACGCATACCGCATAAAGCATAGTCCATAACGCATAACGCATGACACATTACTCATAACGCATTACGCATAACGCATAACGCATAATGCATAACGCATTACGCATAACGCATAACGCATAACGCATAACGCATAACGCATAACGCATAACGCATAACGCATAACGCATAACGCATAACGCATAACGCATAACGCATAACGCATAACGCATAACGCATAACGAATAACGCATATCGCATAACGTATAACGCTTAACGCATAACGCATAACGCATAACGCATAACGCATAACGCATAACGCATATCGCATAACGCATAACGCAGAACGCATAACGCATAACGCATGACGCATAACGCATAACGCATAACGCATAACGCATAACGCATAAAGCATAATGCATAACGCATAACGCATAACGCATAACGCATAACGCATAACGCATAACGCATAACGCATAACGCATAACGCATAACGCATAACGCATAACGCATAACGCAAAACGCATAACGCATAACGCATAACGCATAACGCATAACGAATAACGCATATCGCATAACGCATAACGCGTAACGCATAACGCATAACGCATAACGCATAACGCATAACGCATAACGCATAACGCATAACGCATAACGCATAACGCATAACGCATAACGCATAACGCATAACGCATAACGCATAACGCATAACGCATAACGCATAACGCATAACGCATAACGTATAACGCATAACGCATAACGCATAACGCATAACGCATAACGCATAACGCATAACGCATAACGCATAACGCATAACGCATAACGCATAACGCATAACGCATAACGCATAACGCATAACGCATAACGCATAACGCATAACGCATAACGCATAACGCATAACGCATAACGCATAACGCATAACGCATAACGCATAACGCATAACGCATAACGCATAACGCATAACGCATAACGCGTAACGCGTAACGCGTAACGCGTAACGCGTAACGCGTAACGCATAACGGATAACGCATAACGCATAACGCATAACGCATAACGCATAACGCATAACGCATAACGCATAACGCATAACGCATAACGCATAACGCATAACGCATAACGGATAACGCATGACGCATAACGCGTAACGCGTAACGCGTAACGCGTAACGCGTAACGCATAACGGATAACGCATAACGCATAACGCATAACGCATAACGCATGACGCATGACGCATAACGCATAACGCATAACGCATAACGCATGACGCATAACGCATAACGCATAACGCATAACGCATAACGCATAACGCATAACGCATAACGCATAACGCATAACGCATAACGCATAACGCATAACGCATAACGCATAACGCATAACGCATAACGCATAACGCATAACGCATAACGCATAACGCATAACGCATAACGCATAACGCATAACGCATAACGCATAACGCATAACGCATAACGCATAACGCATAACGCATAACGCATAACGCATAACGCATAACGCATAACGCATAACGCATAACGCATAACGCATAACGCATATCGCATAACGCATAACGTTCAATGAAAAAGTCATAACGCATAACGCATAACGCATAACGCATATCGCGTAACGCGTAACGCATAACGGATAACGCATAACGCATAACGCATAACGCATAACGCATGACGCATGACGCATAACGCATAACGCATAACGCATAACGCATGACGCATAACGCATAACGCATAACGCATAACGCATAACGCATAACGCATAACGCATAACGCATAACGCATAACGCATAACGCATAACGCATAACGCATAACGCATAACGCATAACGCATAACGCATAACGCATAACGCATAACGCATAACGCATAACGCATAACGCATAACGCATAACGCATAACGCATAACGCATAACGCATAACGCATAACGCATAACGCATAACGCATAACGCATAACGCATAACGCATAACGCATAACGCATAACGCATAACGCATAACGCATAACGCATAACGCATAACGCATAACGCATAACGCATAACGCATAACGCATAACGCATAACGCATAACGCATAACGCATAACGCATAACGCATAACGCATAACGCATAACGCATAACGCATAACGCATAACGCATAACGCATAACGCATAACGCGTAACGCATAACGCATAACGCATAACGCATAACGCATAACGCATAACGCATGACGCATAACGGATAACCCACAACGCATACCGCATAAAGCATAGTCCATAACGCATAACGCATGACACATTACTCATAACGCATTACGCATAACGCATAACGCATAATGCATAACGCATTACGCATAACGCATAACGCATAACGCATAACGCATAACGCATAACGCATAACGCATAACGCATAACGCATAACGCATAACGCATAACGCATAACGCATAACGCATAACGCATAACGCATAACGCATAACGCATAACGCATAACGCATAACGCATAACGAATAACGCATATCGCATAACGTATAACGCTTAACGCATAACGCATAACGCATAACGCATAACGCATAACGCATAACGCATAACGCATATCGCATAACGCATAACGCAGAACGCATAACGCATAACGCATGACGCATAACGCATAACGCATAACGCATAACGCATAACGCATAAAGCATAATGCATAACGCATAACGCATAACGCATAACGCATAACGCATAACGCATAACGCATAACGCATAACGCATAACGCATAACGCATAACGCATAACGCATAACGCATAACGCATAACGCATAACGCATAACGCATAACGCATAACGCATAACGCATAACGCATAACGCATAACGCATAACGGATAACGCATAACGCATAACGCATAACGCATAACGCATAACGCATAACGCATAACGCATAACGCATAACGCATAACGCATAACGCATAACGCATAACGCATAACGCATAACGCATAACGCATAACGCATAACGCATAACGCATAACGCATAACGCATAACGCATAACGCATAACGCATAACGCATAACGCATAACGCATAACGCATAACGCATAACGCATAACGCATAACGCATAACGCATAACGCATAACGCATAACGCATAACGCATAACGCATAACGCATAACGCATAACGCATAACGCATAACGCATAACGCATAACGCATAACGCATAACGCATAACGCATAACGCATAACGCATAACGCATAACGCATAACGCATATCGCATAACGCATAACGTTCAATGAAAAAGTCATAACGCATAACGCATAACGCATAACGCATAACGCATAACGCATAACGCATAACGCATAACGCATAACGCATAACGCATAACGCATAACGCATAACGCATAACGCATAACGCATAACGCATAACGCATAACGCATAACGCATAACGCATAACGCATAACGCATAACGCATAACGCATAACGCATAACGCATAACGCATAACGCATAACGCATAACGCATAACGCATAACGCATAACGCATAACGCATAACGCATAACGCATAACGCATAACGCATAACGCATAACGCGTAACGCATAACGGATAACGCATAACGGATAACGCATAACGCATAACGCATAACGCATAACGCATAACGCATAACGCATAACGCATAACGCATAACGCATAACGCATAACGCATAACGCATAACGCATAGCGCATAACGCATAACGCATAACGCATAACGCATAACTCATAACGCATAACGCATAACGCATAACGCATAACGCATAACGCATAACGCATAACGCATAACGCATAACGCATAACGCATAACGCATAACGCATAACGCATAACGCATAACGCATAACGCATAACGCATAACGCATAACGCATGACGCATAACGGATAACCCACAACGCATACCGCATAAAGCATAGTCCATAACGCATAACGCATAACGCATGACACATTACTCATAACGCATTACGCATAACGCATAACGCATAATGCATAACGCATTACGCATAACGCATAACGCATAACGCATAACGCATAACGCATAACGCATAACGCATAACGCATAACGCATAACGCATAACGCATAACGCATAACGCATAACGCATAACGCATAACGCATAACGCATAACGCATAACGCATAACGAATAACGCATATCGCATAACGTATAACGCTTAACGCATAACGCATAACGCATAACGCATAACGCATAACGCATAACGCATATCGCATAACGCATAACGCAGAACGCATAACGCATAACGCATGACGCATAACGCATAACGCATAACGCATAACGCATAAAGCATAATGCATAACGCATAACGCATAACGCATAACGCATAACGCATAACGCATAACGCATAACGCATAACGCATAACGCATAACGCATAACGCATAACGCATAACGCATAACGCATAACGCATAACGCAAAACGCATAACGAATAACGCATGTCGCATAACGTATAACGCTTAACGCATATGGCATAACGCATAACGCATAACGCGTAACGCATAACGGATAACGCATAACGGATAACGCATAACGCATAACGCATAACGCATAACGCATAACGCATAACGCATAACGCATAACGCATAACGCATAACGCATAACGCATAACGCATAACGCATAACGCATAACGCATAACGCATAACGCATAACGCATAACGCATAACGCATAACGCATAACGCATAACGCATAACGCATAACGCATAACGCATAACGCATAACGCATAACGCATAACGCATAACGCATAACGCATAACGCATAACGCATAACGCATAACGCATAACGCATAACGCATAACGCATAACGCATAACGCATAACGCATAACGCATAACGCATAACGCATAACGCATAACGCATAACGCATAACGCATAACGCATAACGCATAACGCATAACCCATAACGCATAACGCATAACGCATAACGCGTAACGCATAACGCATAACGCATAACGCATAACGCATAACGCATAACGCATAACGCATAACGCATAACGCATAACGCATAACGCATAACGCATGACGCATAACGGATAACCCACAACGCATACCGCATAAAGCATAGTCCATAACGCATAACGCATGACACATTACTCATAACGCATTACGCATAACGCATAACGCATAATGCATAACGCATTACGCATAACGCATAACGCATAACGCATAACGCATAACGCATAACGCATAACGCATAACGCATAACGCATAACGCATAACGCATAACGCATAACGCATAACGCATAACGCATAACGCATAACGAATAACGCATATCGCATAACGTATAACGCTTAACGCATAACGCATAACGCATAACGCATAACGCATAACGCATAACGCATATCGCATAACGCATAACGCAGAACGCATAACGCATAACGCATGACGCATAACGCATAACGCATAACGCATAACGCATAACGCATAAAGCATAATGCATAACGCATAACGCATAACGCATAACGCATAACGCATAACGCATAACGCATAACGCATAACGCATAACGCATAACGCATAACGCATAACGCATAACGCAAAACGCATAACGCATAACGCATAACGCATAACGCATAACGAATAACGCATATCGCATAACGCATAACGCGTAACGCATAACGCATAACGCATAACGCATAACGCATAACGCATAACGCATAACGCATAACGCATAACGCATAACGCATAACGCATAACGCATAACGCATAACGCATAACGCATAACGCATAACGCATAACGCATAACGCATAACGCATAACGTATAACGCATAACGCATAACGCATAACGCATAACGCATAACGCATAACGCATAACGCATAACGCATAACGCATAACGCATAACGCATAACGCATAACGCATAACGCATAACGCATAACGCATAACGCATAACGCATAACGCATAACGCATAACGCATAACGCATAACGCATAACGCATAACGCATAACGCATAACGCATAACGCATAACGCATAACGCGTAACGCGTAACGCGTAACGCGTAACGCGTAACGCGTAACGCGTAACGCGTAACGCATAACGGATAACGCATAACGCATAACGCATAACGCATAACGCATAACGCATAACGCATAACGCATAACGCATAACGCATAACGCATAACGCATAACGCATAACGGATAACGCATGACGCATAACGCGTAACGCGTAACGCGTAACG
Source organism: Lasioglossum baleicum (assembly GCF_051020765.1). Classification (NCBI taxonomy): domain Eukaryota; kingdom Metazoa; phylum Arthropoda; class Insecta; order Hymenoptera; family Halictidae; genus Lasioglossum; species Lasioglossum baleicum. The sequence continues at coordinate 35,190 of NW_027469325.1, forward strand.
CGTAACGCATAACGGATAACGCATAACGCATAACGCATAACGCATGACGCATGACGCATAACGCATAACGCATAACGCATAACGCATGACGCATAACGCATAACGCATAACGCATAACGCATAACGCATAACGCATAACGCATAACGCATAACGCATAACGCATAACGCATAACGCATAACGCATAACGCATAACGCATAACGCATAACGCATAACGCATAACGCATAACGCATAACGCATAACGCATAACGCATAACGCATAACGCATAACGCATAACGCATAACGCATAACGCATAACGCATAACGCATAACGCATAACGCATAACGCATAACGCATAACGCATAACGCATAACGCATAACGCATAACGCATAACGCATAACGCATAACGCATATCGCATAACGCATAACGTTCAATGAAAAAGTCATAACGCATAACGCATAACGCATAACGCATATCGCGTAACGCGTAACGCATAACGGATAACGCATAACGCATAACGCATAACGCATAACGCATGACGCATGACGCATAACGCATAACGCATAACGCATAACGCATGACGCATAACGCATAACGCATAACGCATAACGCATAACGCATAACGCATAACGCATAACGCATAACGCATAACGCATAACGCATAACGCATAACGCATAACGCATAACGCATAACGCATAACGCATAACGCATAACGCATAACGCATAACGCATAACGCATAACGCATAACGCATAACGCATAACGCATAACGCATAACGCATAACGCATAACGCATAACGCATAACGCATAACGCATAACGCATAACGCATAACGCATAACGCATAACGCATAACGCATAACGCATAACGCATAACGCATAACGCATAACGCATAACGCATAACGCATAACGCATATCGCATAACGCATAACGTTCAATGAAAAAGTCATAACGCATAACGCATAACGCATAACGCATATCGCATATCGCATAACGCATAACGCATAACGCATAACGCATAACGCATAACGCATAACGCATAACGCATAACGCATAACGCATAACGCATAACGCATAACGCATAACGCATAACGCATAACGCATAACGCATAACGCATAACGCATAACGCATAACGCATAACGCATAACGCATAACGCATAACGCATAACGCATAACGCATAACGCATAACGCATAACGCATAACGCATAACGCATAACGCATAACGCATAACGCATAACGCATAACGCATAACGCATAACGCATAACGCATAACGCATAACGCATAACGCATAACGCATAACGCATAACGCATAACGCATAACGCATAACGCATAACGCATAACGCATAACGCATAACGCATAACGCATAACGCATAACGCATAACGCATAACGCATATCGCATAACGCATAACGTTCAATGAAAAAGTCATAACGCATAACGCATAACGCATAACGCATAACGCATAACGCATAACGCATAACGCATAACGCATAACGCATAACGCATAACGCATAACGCATAACGCATAACGCATAACGCATAACGCATAACGCATAACGCATAACGCATAACGCATAACGCATAACGCATAACGCATAACGCATAACGCATAACGCATAACGCATAACGCATATCGCATAACGCATAACGCAGAACGCATAACGCATAACGCATGACGCATAACGCATAACGCATAACGCATAATGCATAACGCATAACGCATAACGCATAACGCATAACGCATATCGCATAACGCATAACGCAGAACGCATAACGCATAACGCATGACGCATAACGCATAACGCATAACGCATAACGCATAAAGCATAATGCATAACGCATAACGCATAACGCATAACGCATAACGCATAACGCATAACGCATAACGCATAACGCATAACGCATAACGCATAACGCATAACGCATAACGCATAACGCATAACGCATAACGCATAACGCATAACGCATAACGCATAACGCATAACGCATAACGCATAACGCATAACGCATAACGCATAACGCATAACGAATAACGCATATCGCATAACGTATAACGCTTAACGCATAACGCATAACGCATAACGCATAACGCGTAACGCATAACGGATAACGCATAACGGATAACGCATAACGCATAACGCATAACGCATAACGCATAACGCATAACGCATAACGCATAACGCATAACGCATAACGCATAACGCATAACGCATAACGCATAACGCATAACGCATAGCGCATAACGCATAACGCATAACGCATAACGCATAACGCATAACGCATAACGCATAACGCATAACGCATAACGCATAACGCATAACGCATAACGCATAACGCATAACGCATAACGCATAACGCATAACGCATAACGCATAACGCATAACGCATAACGCATAACGCATAACGCATAACGCATAACGCATGACGCATAACGGATAACCCACAACGCATACCGCATAAAGCATAGTCCATAACGCATAACGCATAACGCATGACACATTACGCATAACGCATAACGCATAACGCATAACGCATTACGCATAACGCATAACGCATAACGCATAACGCATAACGCATAACGCATAACGCATAACGCATAACGCATAACGCATAACGCATAACGCATAACGCATAACGCATAACGCATAACGCATAACGCATAACGAATAACGCATATCGCATAACGTATAACGCTTAACGCATAACGCATAACGCATAACGCATAACGCATATCGCATAACGCATAACGCAGAACGCATAACGCATAACGCATGACGCATAACGCATAACGCATAACGCATAACGCATAAAGCATAATGCATAACGCATAACGCATAACGCATAACGCATAACGCATAACGCATAACGCATAACGCATAACGCATAACGCATAACGCATAACGCATAACGCATAACGCATAACGCATAACGCATAACGCATAACGCATAACGCATAACGCAAAACGCATAACGAATAACGCATGTCGCATAACGTATAACGCTTAACGCATAACGCATAACGCATAACGCATAACGCGTAACGCATAACGGATAACGCATAACGGATAACGCATAACGCATAACGCATAACGCATAACGCATAACGCATAACGCATAACGCATAACGCATAACGCATAACGCATAACGCATAACGCATAACGCATAACGCATAACGCATAACGCATAACGCATAACGCATAACGCATAACGCATAACGCATAACGCATAACGCATAACGCATAACGCATAACGCATAACGCATAACGCATAACGCATAACGCATAACGCATAACGCATAACGCATAACGCATAACGCATAACGCATAACGCATAACGCATAACGCATAACGCATAACGCATAACGCATAACGCATAACGCATAACGCATAACGCATAACGCATAACGCATAACGCATAACGCATAACGCATGACGCATAACGCATAACGCATGACGCATAACGCATAACGCATAACGCATAACGCATAACGCATAACGCATAACGCATAACGCATAACGCATAACGCATAACGCATAACGCATAACGCATAACGCATAACGCATAACGAATAACGCATATCGCATAACGTATAACGCTTAACGCATAACGCATAACGCATAACGCATAACGCGTAACGCATAACGGATAACGCATAACGGATAACGCATAACGCATAACGCATAACGCATAACGCATAACGCATAACGCATAACGCATAACGCATAACGCATAACGCATAACGCATAACGCATAACGCGTAACGCATAACGCATAACGCGTAACGCATAACGCATAACGCATAACGCATAACGCATAACGCATAACGCATAACGCGTAACGCATAACGCATAACGCGTAACGCATAACCCGTAACGCATAACGCATAACGCATAACGCATAACGCATAACGCATAACGCATAACGCATAACGCATAACGCATAACGCATAACGCATAACGCATAACGCATAACGCATAACGCATAACGCATAACGCATAACGCATAACGCATAACGCATAACGCATAACGCATAACGCATAACGCATAACGCATAACGCATAACGCATAACGCATAACGCATAACGCATAACGCATAACGCATAACGCATAACGCATAACGCATAACGCATAACGCATAACGCATAACGCATAACGCATAACGCATAACGCATAACGCATAACGCATAACGCATAACGCATAACGCATAACGCATAACGCATAACGCATAACGCATAACGCATAACGCATAACGCATAACGCATAACGCATAACGCATAACGCATAACGCATAACGCATAACGCATAACGCATAACGCATAACGCATAACGCATAACGCATAACGCATAACGCATAACGCATAACGCATAACGCATAACGCATAACGCATAACGCATAACGCATAACGCATAACGCATAACGCATAACGCATAACGCATAACGCATAACGCATAACGCATAACGCATAACGCATAACGCATAACGCATAACGCATAACGCATAACGCATAACGCATAACGCATAACGCATAACGCATAACGCATAACGCATAACGCATGACGCATAACGCATAACGCATAACGCATAACGCATAACGCATAACGCATAACGCATAACGCATAACGCATAACGCATAACGCATAACGCATAACGCATAACGCATAACGCATAACGCATAACGCATAACGCATAACGCATAACGCATAACGCATAACGCATAACGCATAACGCATAACGCATAACGCATAACGCATAACGCATAACGCATAACGAATAACGCATAACGCATAACGCATAACGCATAACGCATAACGCAGAACGCGTAACGCATAACGGATAACGCATAACGGATAACGCATAACGCATAACGCATAACGCATAACGCATAACGCATAACGCATAACGCATAACGCATAACGCATAACGCATAACGCATAACGCATAACGCATAACGCATAACGCATAACGCATAACGCATAACGCATAACGCATAACGCATAACGCATAACGCATAACGCATAACGCATAACGCATAACGCATAACGCATAACGGATAACGCATGACGCATGACGCATAACGCATAACGCATAACGCATAACGCATAACGCATAACGCGAAACGCATAACGGATAACGCATAACGCATAACGCATAACGCATAACGCATAACGCATAACGCATCACGCATAACGCATAACGCATAACGCATAACGCATAACGCATAACGCATAACGCATAACGCATAACGCATAACGCATAACGCATAACGCATAACGCATAACGCATAACGCATAACGCATAACGCATAACGCATAACGCATAACGCATAACGCATAACGCATAACGCATAACGCATAACGCATAACGCATAACGCATAACGCATAACGCATAACGCATAACGCATAACGCATAACGCATAACGCATAACGCATAACGCATAACGCATAACGCATAACGCATAACGCATAACGCATAACGCATAACGCATAACGCATAACGCATAACGCATAACGCATAACGCATAACGCATAACGCATAACGCATAACGCATAACGCATAACGCATAACGCATAACGCATAACGCATAACGCATAACGCATAACGCATAACGCATAACGCATGACGCATAACGGATAACCCACAACGCATACCGCATAAAGCATAGTCCATAACGCATAACGCATGACACATTACTCATAACGCATTACGCATAACGCATAACGCATAATGCATAACGCATTACGCATAACGCATAACGCATAACGCATAACGCATAACGCATAACGCATAACGCATAACGCATAACGCATAACGCATAACGCATAACGCATAACGCATAACGCATAACGCATAACGCATAACGCATAACGCATAACGCATAACGCATAACGAATAACGCATATCGCATAACGTATAACGCTTAACGCATAACGCATAACGCATAACGCATAACGCATAACGCATAACGCATATCGCATAACGCATAACGCAGAACGCATAACGCATAACGCATGACGCATAACGCATAACGCATAACGCATAACGCATAAAGCATAATGCATAACGCATAACGCATAACGCATAACGCATAACGCATAACGCATAACGCATGACGCATAACGGATAACCCACAACGCATACCGCATAAAGCATAGTCCATAACGCATAACGCATAACGCATGACACATTACGCATAACGCATAACGCATAACGCATAACGCATTACGCATAACGCATAACGCATAACGCATAACGCATAACGCATAACGCATAACGCATAACGCATAACGCATAACGCATAACGCATAACGCATAACGCATAACGCATAACGCATAACGCATAACGCATAACGAATAACGCATATCGCATAACGTATAACGCTTAACGCATAACGCATAACGCATAACGCATAACGCATATCGCATAACGCATAACGCAGAACGCATAACGCATAACGCATGACGCATAACGCATAACGCATAACGCATAACGCATAAAGCATAATGCATAACGCATAACGCATAACGCATAACGCATAACGCATAACGCATAACGCATAACGCATAACGCATAACGCATAACGCATAACGCATAACGCATAACGCATAACGCATAACGCATAACGCATAACGCATAACGCATAACGCATAACGCATAACGCAAAACGCATAACGAATAACGCATGTCGCATAACGTATAACGCTTAACGCATAACGCATAACGCATAACGCATAACGCGTAACGCATAACGGATAACGCATAACGGATAACGCATAACGCATAACGCATAACGCATAACGCATAACGCATAACGCATAACGCATAACGCATAACGCATGACGCATAACGCATAACGCATGACGCATAACGCATAACGCATAACGCATAACGCATAACGCATAACGCATAACGCATAACGCATAACGCATAACGCATAACGCATAACGCATAACGCATAACGCATAACGCATAACGAATAACGCATATCGCATAACGTATAACGCTTAACGCATAACGCATAACGCATAACGCATAACGCGTAACGCATAACGGATAACGCATAACGGATAACGCATAACGCATAACGCATAACGCATAACGCATAACGCATAACGCATAACGCAGAACGCATAACGCATAACGCATAACGCATAACGCATAACGCGTAACGCATAACGCATAACGCGTAACGCATAACGCATAACGCATAACGCATAACGCATAACGCATAACGCGTAACGCATAACGCATAACGCGTATCGCATAACCCGTAACGCATAACGCATAACGCATAACGCATAACGCATAACGCATAACGCATAACGCATAACGCATAACGCATAACGCATAACGCATAACGCATAACGCATAACGCATAACGCATAACGCATAACGCATAACGCATAACGCATAACGCATAACGCATAACGCATAACGCATAACGCATAACGCAAACGCATAACGCATAACGCATAACGCATAACGCATAACGCATAACGCATAACGCATAACGCATAACGCATAACGCATAACGCATAACGCATAACGCATAACGCATAACGCATAACGCATAACGCATAACGCATAACGCATAACGCATAACGCATAACGCATAACGCATAACGCATAACGCATAACGCATAACGCATAACGCATAACGCATAACGCATAACGCATAACGCATAACGCATAACGCATAACGCATAACGCATAACGCATAACGCATAACGCATAACGCATAACGCATAACGCATAACGCATAACGCATAACGCATAACGCATAACGCATAACGCATAACGCATAACGCATAACGCATAACGCATAACGCATAACGCATAACGCATAACGCATAACGCATAACGCATAACGCATAACGCATAACGCATAACGCATAACGCATAACGCATAACGCATAACGCATAACGCATAACGCATAACGCATAACGCATAACGCATGACGCATAACGCATAACGCATGACGCATAACGCATAACGCATAACGCATAACGCATAACGCATAACGCATAACGCATAACGCATAACGCATAACGCATAACGCATAACGCATAACGCATAACGCATAACGCATAACGCATAACGCATAACGCATAACGCATAACGCATAACGCATAACGCATAACGCATAACGCATAACGTATAACGCATAACGCATAACGCATAACGCATAACGCATAACGCATAACGCATAACGCATAACGCATAACGCATAACGCATAACGCATAACGCATAACGCATAACGCATAACGCATAACGCATAACGCATAACGCATAACGCATAACGCATAACGCATAACGCATAACGCATAACGCATAACGCATAACGCATGACGCATAACGCATAACGCATGACGCATAACGCATAACGCATAACGCATAACGCATAACGCATAACGCATAACGCATAACGCATAACGCATAACGCATAACGCATAACGCATAACGCATAACGCATAACGCATAACGCATAACGCATAACGCATAACGCATAACGCATAACGCATAACGCATAACGCATAACGCATAACGCATAACGCATAACGCATAACGCATAACGAATAACGCATATCGCATAACGTATAACGCTTAACGCATAACGCATAACGCATAACGCATAACGCATAACGCATAACGCATATCGCATAACGCATAACGCAGAACGCATAACGCATAACGCATGACGCATAACGCATAACGCATAACGCATAACGCATAAAGCATAATGCATAACGCATAACGCATAACGCATAACGCATAACGCATAACGCATAACGCATGACGCATAACGGATAACCCACAACGCATACCGCATAAAGCATAGTCCATAACGCATAACGCATAACGCATGACACATTACGCATAACGCATAACGCATAACGCATAACGCATTACGCATAACGCATAACGCATAACGCATAACGCATAACGCATAACGCATAACGCATAACGCATAACGCATAACGCATAACGCATAACGCATAACGCATAACGCATAACGCATAACGCATAACGCATAACGAATAACGCATATCGCATAACGTATAACGCTTAACGCATAACGCATAACGCATAACGCATAACGCATATCGCATAACGCATAACGCAGAACGCATAACGCATAACGCATGACGCATAACGCATAACGCATAACGCATAACGCATAAAGCATAATGCATAACGCATAACGCATAACGCATAACGCATAACGCATAACGCATAACGCATAACGCATAACGCATAACGCATAACGCATAACGCATAACGCATAACGCATAACGCATAACGCATAACGCATAACGCATAACGCATAACGCATAACGCATAACGCAAAACGCATAACGAATAACGCATGTCGCATAACGTATAACGCTTAACGCATAACGCATAACGCATAACGCATAACGCGTAACGCATAACGGATAACGCATAACGGATAACGCATAACGCATAACGCATAACGCATAACGCATAACGCATAACGCATAACGCATAACGCATAACGCATAACGCATAACGCATAACGCATAACGCATAACGCATAACGCATAACGCATAACGCATAACGCATAACGCATAACGCATAACGCATAACGTATAACGCATAACGCATAACGCATAACGCATAACGCATAACGCATAACGCATAACGCATAACGCATAACGCATAACGCATAACGCATAACGCATAACGCATAACGCATAACGCATAACGCATAACGCATAACGCATAACGCATAACGCATAACGCATAACGCATAACGCATAACGCATAACGCATAACGCATAACGCATAACGCATAACGCATGACGCATAACGCATAACGCATGACGCATAACGCATAACGCATAACGCATAACGCATAACGCATAACGCATAACGCATAACGCATAACGCATAACGCATAACGCATAACGCATAACGCATAACGCATAACGCATAACGCATAACGAATAACGCATATCGCATAACGTATAACGCTTAACGCATAACGCATAACGCATAACGCATAACGCGTAACGCATAACGGATAACGCATAACGGATAACGCATAACGCATAACGCATAACGCATAACGCATAACGCATAACGCATAACGCAGAACGCATAACGCATAACGCATAACGCATAACGCATAACGCGTAACGCATAACGCATAACGCGTAACGCATAACGCATAACGCATAACGCATAACGCATAACGCATAACGCATAACGCGTAACGCATAACGCATAACGCGTAACGCATAACCCGTAACGCATAACGCATAACGCATAACGCATAACGCATAACGCATAACGCATAACGCATAACGCATAACGCATAACGCATAACGCATAACGCATAACGCATAACGCATAACGCATAACGCATAACGCATAACGCATAACGCATAACGCATAACGCATAACGCATAACGCATAACGCATAACGCAAACGCATAACGCATAACGCATAACGCATAACGCATAACGCATAACGCATAACGCATAACGCATAACGCATAACGCATAACGCATAACGCATAACGCATAACGCATAACGCATAACGCATAACGCATAACGCATAACGCATAACGCATAACGCATAACGCATAACGCATAACGCATAACGCATAACGCATAACGCATAACGCATAACGCATAACGCATAACGCATAACGCATAACGCATAACGCATAACGCATAACGCATAACGCATAACGCATAACGCATAACGCATAACGCATAACGCATAACGCATAACGCATAACGCATAACGCATAACGCATAACGCATAACGCATAACGCATAACGCATAACGCATAACGCATAACGCATAACGCATAACGCATAACGCATAACGCATAACGCATAACGCATAACGCATAACGCATAACGCATAACGCATAACGCATAACGCATAACGCATAACGCATAACGCATGACGCATAACGCATAACGCATAACGCATAACGCATAACGCATAACGCATAACGCATAACGCATAACGCATAACGCATAACGCATAACGCATAACGCATAACGCATAACGCATAACGCATAACGCATAACGCATAACGCATAACGCATAACGCATAACGCATAACGCATAACGCATAACGCATAACGCATAACGCATAACGAATAACGCATAACGCATAACGCATAACGCATAACGCAGAACGCAGAACGCGTAACGCATAACGGATAACGCATAACGGATAACGCATAACGCATAACGCATAACGCATAACGCATAACGCATAACGCATAACGCATAACGCATAACGCATAACGCATAACGCATAACGCATAACGCATAACGCATAACGCATAACGCATAACGCATAACGCATAACGCATAACGCATAACGCATAACGCATAACGCATAACGCATAACGCATAACGCATAACGCATAACGCATAACGGATAACGCATGACGCATGACGCATAACGCATAACGCATAACGCATAACGCATAACGCATAACGCGAAACGCATAACGGATAACGCATAACGCATAACGCATAACGCATAACGCATAACGCATAACGCATAACGCATAACGCATAACGCATAACGCATAACGCATAACGCATAACGCATAACGCATAACGCATAACGCATAACGCATAACGCATAACGCATAACGCATAACGCATAACGCATAACGCATAACGCATAACGCATAACGCATAACGCATAACGCATAACGCATAACGCATAACGCATAACGCATAACGCATAACGCATAACGCATAACGCATAACGCATAACGCATAACGCATAACGCATAACGCATAACGCATAACGCATAACGCATAACGCATAACGCATAACGCATAACGCATAACGCATAACGCATAACGCATAACGCATAACGCATAACGCATAACGCATAACGCATAACGCATAACGCATAACGCATAACGCATAACGCATAACGCATAACGCATAACGCATGACGCATGACGCATAACGGATAACCCACAACGCATACCGCATAAAGCATAGTCCATAACGCATAACGCATGACACATTACTCATAACGCATTACGCATAACGCATAACGCATAATGCATAACGCATTACGCATAACGCATAACGCATAACGCATAACGCATAACGCATAACGCATAACGCATAACGCATAACGCATAACGCATAACGCATAACGCATAACGCATAACGCATAACGCATAACGCATAACGCATAACGCATAACGAATAACGCATATCGCATAACGTATAACGCTTAACGCATAACGCATAACGCATAACGCATAACGCATAACGCATAACGCATATCGCATAACGCATAACGCAGAACGCATAACGCATAACGCATGACGCATAACGCATAACGCATAACGCATAACGCATAAAGCATAATGCATAACGCATAACGCATAACGCATAACGCATAACGCATAACGCATAACGCATAACGCATAACGCATAACGCATAACGCATAACGCATAACGCATAACGCATAACGCATAACGCATAACGCATAACGCATAACGAATAACGCATGTCGCATAACGTATAACGCTTAACGCATAACGCATAACGCATAACGCATAACGCGTAACGCATAACGGATAACGCATAACGCATAACGGATAACGCATAACGCATAACGCATAACGCATAACGCATAACGCATAACGCATAACGCATAACGCATAACGCATAACGCATAACGCATAACGCATAACGCATAACGCATAACGCATAACGCATAACGCATAACGCATAACGCATAACGCATAACGCATAACGCATAACGCATAACGCATAACGCATAACGCATAACGCATAACGCATAACGCATAACGCATAACGCATAACGCATAACGCATAACGCATAACGCATAACGCATAACGCATAACGCATAACGCATAACGCATAACGCATAACGCATAACGCATAACGCATAACGCATAACGCATAACGCATAACGCATAACGCATAACGCATAACGCATAACGCATAACGCATAACGCATAACGCATAACGCATAACGCATAACGCATAACGCTTAACGCATAACGCATAACGCGTAACGCGTAACGCGTAACGCGTAACGCGTAACGCATAACGGATAACGCATAACGCATAACGCATAACGCATAACGCATAACGCATAACGCATAACGGATAACGCATGACGCATAACGCGTAACGCGTAACGCGTAACGCGTAACGCGTAACGCGTAACGCGTAACGCATAACGGATAACGCATAACGCATAACGCATAACGCATAACGCATAACGCATAACGCATAACGCATAACGCATAACGCATAACGCATAACGCATAACGCATAACGCATAACGCATAACGCATAACGCATAACGCATAACGCATAACGCATAACGCATAACGCATAACGCATAACGCATAACGCATAACGCCTAACGCATAACGCATAACGCTTAACGCATAACGCATAACGCATAACGCATAACGCATAACGCATAACGCATAACGCTTAACGCATAACGCATAACGCATAACGCATATCGCATAACGCATATCGCATAACGCATAACGTTCAATGAAAAAGTCATAACGCATAACGCATAACGCATAACGCATAACGCATAACGCATAACGCATAACGCATAACGCATAACGCATAACGCATAATGCATAACGCATTACGCATAACGCATAACGCATAACGCATAACGCATAACGCATAACGCATAACGCATAACGCATAACGCATAACGCATAACGCATAACGCATAACGCATAACGCATAACGCCTAACGCATAACGCATAACGCATAACGCATAACGCATAACGCATAACGCATAACGCATAACGCATAACGCATAACGCATAACGCATAACGCATAACGCATAACGCATAACGCATAACGCATAACGCATAACGCATAACGCATAACGCATAACGCATAACGCATAACGCATAACGCATAACGCATAACGCATAACGCATAACGCATAACGCATAACGCATAACGCATAACGCATAACGCATAACGCATAACGCATAACGCATAACGCATAACGCATAACGCATAACGCATAACGCATAACGCATAACGCATAACGCATGACGCATAACGGATAACCCACAACGCATAACGCATAAAGCATAGTCCATAACGCATAACGCATGACACATTACTCATAACGCATTACGCATAACGCATAACGCATAATGCATAACGCATAACGCATAACGCATAACGCATAACGCATAACGCATAACGCATAACGCATAACGCATAACGCATAACGCATAACGCATAACGCATAACGCATAACGCATAACGCATAACGCATAACGCATAACGCATAACGCATAACGCATAACGCATAACGCATAACGCATAACGCATAACGCATAACGCATAACGCCTAACGCATAACGCATAACGCATAACGCATAACGCATAACGCATAACGCATAACGCATAACGCATAACGCATAACGCATAACGCATAACGCATAACGCATAACGCATAACGCATAACGCATAACGCATAACGCATAACGCATAACGCATAACGCATAACGCATAACGCATAACGCATAACGCATAACGCATAACGCATAACGCATAACGCATAACGCATAACGCATAACGCATAACGCATAACGCATAACGCTTAACGCATAACGCATAACGCATAACGCATAACGCATAACGCATAACGCATAACGCATAACGCATAACGCATAACGCATAACGCATATCGCATAACGCATAACGTTCAATGAAAAAGTCATAACGCATAACGCATAACGCATAACGCATAACGCATAACGCATAACGCATAACGCATAACGCAAAACGCATAACGCATAACGCATAACGCATAACGCATAACGCATAACGCATAACGCATAACGCATAACGCATAACGCATAACGCATAACGCATAACGCATAACGCATAACGCATAACGCATAACGCATAACGCATAACGCATAACGCATAACGCATAACGCATAACGCATAACGCATAACGCATAACGCATAACGCATGACGCATAACGGATAACCCACAACGCATAACGCATGACGCATAACGGATAACCCACAACGCATAACGCATAAAGCATAGTCCATAACGCATAACGCATGACACATTACTCATAACGCATTACGCATAACGCATAACGCATAATGCATAACGCATTACGCATAACGCATAACGCATAACGCATAACGCATAACGCATAACGCATAACGCATAACGCATAACGCATAACGCAGAACGCATAACGCATAACGCATAACGCATAACGCATACCGCATAACGCATAACGCAAACCGCATAACGCATAACGCATAACGCATAACGCATAACGCATAACGCATAACGCATAACGCATAACGCATAACGCATAACGCATAACGCATAACGCATAACGCATAACGCATAACGCATAACGCATAACGCATAACGCATAACGCATAACGCATAACGCATAACGCATAACGCATAACGCATAACGCATAACGCATAACGCATAACGCATAACGCATAACGCATAACGCATAACGCATAACGCATAACGCATAACGCATAACGCATAACGCATAACGCATAACGCATAACGCATAACGCATAACGCATAACGCATAACGCATAACGCATAACGCATAACGCATAACGCATAACGCATAACGCATAACGCATAACGCATAACGCATAACGCATAACGCATAACGCATAACGCATAACGCATAACGCATAACGCATAACGCATAACGCATAACGCATAACGCATAACGCATAACGCATAACGCATAACGCATAACGCATAACGCATAACGCATAACGCATAACGCATAACGCATAACGCATAACGCATAACGCATAACGCATAACGCATAACGCGTAACGCATAACGCGTAACGCGTAACGCGTAACGCGTAACGCGTAACGCGTAACGCATAACAGATAACGCATAACGGATAACGCATAACGCATAACGCATAACGCATAACGCATAACGCATAACGCATAACGCATAACGCATAACGCATAACGCATAACGCATAACGCATAACGCTTAACGCATAACGCATAACGCATAACGCATAACGCATAACGCATAACGCATAACGCATAACGCATATCGCATAACGCATAACGTTCAATGAAAAAGTCATAACGCATAACGCATAACGCATAACGCATAACGCATAACGCATAACGCATATCGCATAACGCATAACGTTCAATGAAAAAGTCATAACGCGTAACGCGTAACGCATAACAGATAACGCATAACGGATAACGCATAACGCATAACGCATAACGCATAACGCATAACGCATAACGCATAACGCATAACGCATAACGCATAACGCATAACGCATAACGCATAACGCATAACGCATAACGCATAACGCATAACGCATAACGCATAACGCATAACGCATAACGCATAACGCATAACGCATAACGCATAACGCATAACGCATAACGCATAACGCATAACGCATAACGCATAACGCATAACGCATAACGCATAACGCATAACGCATAACGCATAACGCATAACGCATAACGCATAACGCATAACGCATAACGCATAACGCATAACGCATAACGCATAACGCATAACGCATAACGCATAACGCATAACGCATAACGCATAACGCATAACGCATAACGCATAACGCATAACGCATAACGCATAACGCATAACGCATAACGCATAACGCATAACGCATAACGCATAACGCATAACGCATAACGCATAACGCATAACGCATAACGCATAACGCATAACGCATAACGCATAACGCATAACGCATAACGCATAACGCATAACGCATAACGCATAACGCATAACGCATAACGCATAACGGATAACCCACAACGCATAACGCATAAAGCATAGTCCATAACGCATAACGCATGACACATTACTCATAACGCATTACGCATAACGCATAACGCATAATGCATAACGCATTACGCATAACGCATAACGCATAACGCATAACGCATAACGCATAACGCATAACGCATAACGCATAACGCATAACGCATAACGCATAACGCATAACGCATAACGCATAACGCATAACGCATAACGCATAACGCATAACGCATAACGCATAACGCATAACGCATAACGCATAACGCATAACGCATAACGCATAACGCATAACGCATAACGCATAACGCATAACGCATAACGCATAACGCATAACGCATAACGCATAACGCATAACGCATAACGCATAACGCATAACGCATAACGCATAACGCATAACGCATAACGCATAACGCATAACGCATAACGCATAACGCATAACGCATAACGCATAACGCATAACGCATAACGCATAACGCATAACGCATAACGCATAACGCATAACGCATAACGCATAACGCATAACGCATAACGCATAACGCATAACGCATAACGCATAACGCATAACGCATAACGCATAACGCATAACGCATAACGCATAACGCATAACGCATAACGCATAACGCATAACGGATAACCCACAACGCATAACGCATAAAGCATAGTCCATAACGCATAACGCATGACACATTACTCATAACGCATTACGCATAACGCATAACGCATAACGCATAACGCATAACGCATAACGCATAACGCATAACGCATAACGCATAACGCATAACGCATAACGCATAACGCATAACGCATAACGCATAACGCATAACGCATAACGCATAACGCATAACGCATATCGCATAACGCATAACGCATAACGCATAACGCATAACGCATAACGCATAACGCATAACGCATAACGCATAACGCATAACGCATAACGCATAACGCATAACGCATAACGCATAACGCATAACGCATAACGCATAACGCATAACGCATAACGCATAACGCATAACGCATAACGCATAACGCATAACGCATAACGCATAACGCATAACGCATAACGCATAACGCATAACGCATAACGCATATCGCATAACGCATAACGCATAACGCATAACGCATAACGCATAACGCATAACGCATAACGCATAACGCATAACGCATAACGCATAACGCATAACGCATAACGCATAACGCATAACGCATAACGCATAACGCATAACGCATAACGCATAACGCATAACGCATATCGCATAACGCATAACGTTCAATGAAAAAGACATAACGCATAACGTTCAATGAAAAAGACATAACGCATAACGCATAACGCATAACGCATAACGCATAACGCATAACGCATAACGCATAACGCATAACGCATAACGCATAACGCATAACGCATAACGCATAACGCATAACGCATAACGCATAACGCATAACGCATAACGCATAACGCATAACGCATAACGCATAACGCATAACGCATAACGCATAACGCATAACGCATAACGCATAACGCATAACGCATAACGCATAACGCATAACGCATAACGCATAACGCATAACGCATAACGCATAACGCATAACGCATAACGCATAACGCATAACGCATAACGCATAACGCATAACGCATAACGCATAACGCATAACGGATAACCCACAACGCATAACGCATAAAGCATAGTCCATAACGCATAACGCATGACACATTACTCATAACGCATTACGCATAACGCATAACGCATAATGCATAACGCATTACGCATAACGCATAACGCATAACGCATAACGCATAACGCATAACGCATAACGCATAACGCATAACGCATAACGCATAACGCATAACGCATAACGCATAACGCATAACGCATAACGCATAACGCATAACGCATAACGCATAACGCATAACGCATAACGCATAACGCATAACGCATAACGCATAACGCATAACGCATAACGCATAACGCATAACGCATAACGCATAACGCATAACGCATAACGCATAACGCATAACGCATAACGCATAACGCATAACGCATAACGCATAACGCATAACGCATAACGCATAACGCATAACGCATAACGCATAACGCATAACGCATAACGCATAACGCATAACGCATAACGCATAACGCATAACGCATAACGCATAACGCATAACGCATAACGCATAACGCATAACGCATAACGCATAACGCATAACGCATAACGCATAACGCATAACGCATAACGCATAACGCATAACGGATAACCCACAACGCATAACGCATAAAGCATAGTCCATAACGCATAACGCATGACACATTACTCATAACGCATTACGCATAACGCATAACGCATAACGCATAACGCATAACGCATAACGCATAACGCATAACGCATAACGCATAACGCATAACGCATAACGCATAACGCATAACGCATAACGCATAACGCATAACGCATAACGCATAACGCATAACGCATAACGCATAACGCATAACGCATAACGCATAACGCATAACGCATAACGCATAACGCATAACGCATAACGCATAACGCATAACGCATAACGCATAACGCATAACGCATAACGCATAACGCATAACGCATAACGCATAACGCATAACGCATAACGCATAACGCATAACGCATAACGCATAACGCATAACGCATAACGCATAACGCATAACGCATAACGCATAACGCATAACGCATAACGCATAACGCATAACGCATAACGCATAACGCATAACGCATAACGCATAACGCATAACGCATAACGCATAACGCATGACGCATGACGCATAACGCATAACGCATAACGCATAACGCATAACGCATAACGCATAACGCATAACGCATAACGCATAACGCATAACGCATAACGCATAACGCATAACGCATAACGCATAACGCATAACGCATAACGCATAACGCATAACGCATAACGCATAACGCATAACGCATAACGCATAACGCATAACGCATGACGCATGACGCATAACGCATAACGCATAACGCATAACGCATAACGCATAACGCATAACGCATAACGCATAACGCATAACGCATAACGCATAACGCATAACGCATAACGCATAACGCATAACGCATAACGCATAACGCATAACGCATAACGCATAACGCATAACGCATAACGCATAACGCATAACGCATAACGCATAACGCATAACGCATAACGCATAACGCATAACGCATAACGCATAACGCATAACGCATAACGCATAACGCATAACGCATAACGCATAACGCATAACGCATAACGCATAACGCATAACGCATAACGCATAACGCATAACGCATAACGCATAACGCATAACGCATAACGCATAACGCATAACGCATAACGCATAACGCATAACGCATAACGCATAACGCATAACGCATAACGCATAGCGCATAACGCATAACGCATAACGCATAACGCATAACGCATATCGCATAACGCATAACGTTCAATGAAAAAGTCATAACGCATAACGCATAACGCATAACGCATAACGCATAACGCATAACGCATAACGCATATCGCATAACGCATAACGTTCAATGAAAAAGTCATAACGCATAACGCATAACGCATAACGCATAACGCATAACGCATAACGCATAACGCATAACGCATAACGCATAACGCATAACGCATAACGCATAACGCATAACGCATAACGCATAACGCATAACGCATAACGCATAACGCATAACGCATAACGCATAACGCATAACGCATAACGCATAACGCATAACGCATAACGCATAACGCATAACGCATAACGCATAACGCATAACGCATAACGCATAACGCGTAACGCATAACGGATAACGCATAACGGATAACGCATAACGCATAACGCATAACGGATAACGCATGACGCATAACGGATAACCCACAACGCATAACGCATAACGCATAACGAATAACGCATAACGCATAACGCATAACGCATAACGCATAACGCATAACGCATAACGCATAACGCATAACGCATAACGCATAACGCATAACGCATAACGCATAACGCATAACGTATAACGCTTAACGCATAACGCATAACGCATAACGCGTAACGCATAACGCATAACGCATAACGCATAACGCATAACGCATAACGCATAACGCATAACGCATAACGCATAACGCATAACGCATAACGCATAACGCATAACGCATAACGCATAACGCATAACGCATAACGCATAACGCATAACGCATAACGCATAACGCATAACGCATAACGCATAACGCATAACGCATAACGCATAACGCATAACGCATAACGCATAACGCATAACGCATAACGCATAACGCATAACGCATAACGCATAACGCATAACGCATAACGCATAACGAATAACGCATAACGCATAACGCATGACGCATAACGCATAACGCATAACGCATAACGCATAACGCATAACGCATAACGCGTAACGCATAACGGATAACGCATAACGGATAACGCATAACGCATAACGCATAACGGATAACGCATGACGCATAACGGATAACCCACAACGCATAACGCATAACGCATAACGAATAACGCATAACGCATAACGCATAACGCATAACGCATAACGCATAACGCATAACGCATAACGCATAACGCATAACGCATAACGCATAACGCATAACGCATAACGCATAACGCATAACGCATAACGCACAACGCATAACGCATAACGCATAACGCATAACGCATAACGCATAACGCATAACGCATAACGCATAACGCATAACGCATAACGCATAACGCATAACGCATAACGCATAACGCATATCGCATAACGCATAACGTTCAATGAAAAAGTCATAACGCATAACGCATATCGCATAACCCGTAAAGCACAACGCATAACACATAACGCATAACGCATAACGCATAACGCATAACGCATAACGCATAACGCATAACGCATAACGCATTACGCATAACGCATAACGCATAACGCATAACGCATAACGCATAACGCATAACGCATAACGCATAACACATAACGCATAACGCATAACGCATAACGCATAACGCATAACGCATAACGCATAACGCATAACGCATAACGCATAACGAATAACGCATATCGCATAACGTATAACGCATAACGCATAACGCATAACGCATAACTCATAACGAATAACGCATATCGCATAACGTATAACGCTTAACGCATAACGCATAACGCATAACGCGTAACGCATAACGAATAACGCATATCGCATAACGTATAACGCTTAACGCATAACGCATAACGCATAACGCATAACGCGTAACGCATAACGGATAACGCATAACGCATAACGCATAACGCATAACGCATAACGCATAACGCATAACGCATAACGCATAACGCATAACGCATAACGCATAACGCATAACGCATAACGCATAACGCATAACGCATAACGCATAACGCATAACGCATAACGCATAACGCATAACGCATAACGCATAACGCATAACGCATAACGCATAACGCATAACGCATAACGCATAACGCATAACGCATAACGCATAACGCATAACGCATAACGCATAACGCATAACGCATAACGCATAACGCATAACGCATAACGCATAACGCATAACGCATAACGCATAACGCATAACGCATAACGCATAACGCATAACGCATAACGCATAACGCATAACGCATAACGCATAACGCATAACGAATAACGCATAACGCATAACGCATGACGCATAACGCATAACGCATAACGCATGACGCATAACGCGTAACGCATAACGGATAACGCATAACGGATAACGCATAACGCATAACGCATAACGGATAACGCATGACGCATAACGGATAACCCACAACGCATAACGCATAACGCATAACGAATAACGCATAACGCATAACGCATAACGCATAACGCATAACGCATAACGCATAACGCATAACGCATAACGCATAACGCATAACGCATAACGCATAACGCATAACGCATAACGCATAACGCATAACGTATAACGCTTAACGCATAACGCATAACGCATAACGCGTAACGCATAACGCATAACGCATAACGCATAACGCATAACGCATAACGCATAACGCATAACGCATAACGCATAACGCATAACGCATAACGCATAACGCATAACGCATAACGCATAACGCATAACGCATAACGCATAACGCATAACGCATAACGCATAACGCATAACGCATAACGCATAACGCATAACGCATAACGCATAACGCATAACGCATAACGCATAACGCATAACGCATAACGCATAACGCATAACGCATAACGCATAACGAATAACGCATAACGCATAACGCATGACGCATAACGCATAACGCATAACGCATAACGCATAACGCATAACGCATAACGCGTAACGCATAACGGATAACGCATAACGGATAACGCATAACGCATAACGCATAACGGATAACGCATGACGCATAACGGATAACCCACAACGCATAACGCATAACGCATAACGAATAACGCATAACGCATAACGCATAACGCATAACGCATAACGCATAACGCATAACGCATAACGCATAACGCATAACGCATAACGCATAACGCATAACGCATAACGCATAACGCATAACGCATAACGCATAACGCACAACGCATAACGCATAACGCATAACGCATAACGCATAACGCATAACGCATAACGCATAACGCATAACGCATAACGCATAACGCATAACGCATAACGCATAACGCATATCGCATAACGCATAACGTTCAATGAAAAAGTCATAACGCATAACGCATATCGCATAACCCGTAAAGCACAACGCATAACACATAACGCATAACGCATAACGCATAACGCATAACGCATAACGCATAACGCATAACGCATAACGCATAACGCATAACGCATAACGCATAACGCATAACGCATAACGCATAACGCATAACGCATAACGCATAACGCATAACGCATAACACATAACGCATAACGCATAACGCATAACGCATAACGCATAACGCATAACGCATAACGCATAACGCATAACGCATAACGCATAACGAATAACGCATATCGCATAACGTATAACGCATAACGCATAACGCATAACGCATAACGAATAACGCATATCGCATAACGTATAACGCATGACGCATAACGGATAACCCACAACGCATAACGCATAAAGCATAGTCCATAACGCATAACGCATGACACATTACTCATAACGCATTACGCATAACGCATAACGCATAACGAATAACGCATAACGCATAACGCATAACGCATAACGCATAACGCATAACGCATAACGCATAACGCATAACGCATAACGCATAACGCATAACGCATAACGCATAACGCATAACGCATAACGCATAACGCATAACGCATAACGCATAACGCATAACGCATAACGCATAACGCATAACGCATAACGCATAACGCATAACGCATAACGCATAACGCATAACGCATAACGCATAACGCATAACGAATAACGCATAACGCATAACGCATAACGCATAACGCACAACGCATAACGCATAACGCATAACGCATAACGCATAACGCATAACGCATAACGCATAACGCATAACGCATAACGCATAACGCATGACGCATGACGCATAACGCATAACGCATAACGCATAACGCATAACGCATAACGCATAACGCATAACGCATAACGCAAAACGCATAACGCATAACGCATAACGCATAACGCATAACGAATAACGCATATCGCATAACGTATAACGCTTAACGCATAACGCATAACGCATAACGCATAACGCATAACGCATAACGCATAACGCATAACGCATAACGCATAACGCATAACGCATAACGCATAACGCATAACGCATAACGCATAACGCATAACGCATAACGCATAACGCATAACGCATAACGCATAACGCATAACGCATAACGCATAACGCATAACGCATAACGCATAACGCATAACGCATAACGCATAACGCATAACGCATAACGCATAACGCATAACGCATAACGAATAACGCATAACGCATAACGCATGACGCATAACGCATAACGCATAACGCATAACGCATAACGCGTAACGCATAACGGATAACGCATAACGGATAACGCATAACGCATAACGCATAACGGATAACGCATGACGCATAACGGATAACCCACAACGCATAACGCATAACGCATAACGAATAACGCATAACGCATAACGCATAACGCATAACGCATAACGCATAACGCATAACGCATAACGCATAACGCATAACGCATAACGCATAACGCATAACGCATAACGCATAACGCATAACGCATAACGCATAACGCATAACGCATAACGCATAACGCATAACGCATAACGCATAACGCATAACGCATAACGCATAACGCATAACGCATAACGCATAACGCATAACGCATAACGCATAACGCATAACGCATAACGCATAACGCATAACGCATAACGCATAACGCATAACGCATAACGCATAACGCATAACGCATAACGCATAACGCATAACGCATAACGCATAACGCATAACGCATAACGCATAACGCATAACGCATAACGCATAACGCATAACGCATAACGCATAACGCATAACGCATAACGCATAACGCATAACGCATAACGCATAACGCATAACGCATAACGCATAACGCATAACGCATAACGCATAACGTATAACGCTTAACGCATAACGCATAACGCATAACGCATAACGCGTAACGCATAACGCATAACGCATAACGCATAACGCATAACGCATAACGCATAACGCATAACGCATAACGCATAACGCATAACGCATAACGCATAACGCATAACGCATAACGCATAACGCATAACGCATAACGCATAACGCATAACGCATAACGCATAACGCATAACGCATAACGCATAACGCATAACGCATAACGCATAACGCATAACGCATAACGCATAACGCATAACGCATAACGCATAACGCATAACGAATAACGCATAACGCATAACGCATGACGCATAACGCATAACGCATAACGCATAACGCATAACGCATAACGCATAACGCGTAACGCATAACGGATAACGCATAACGGATAACGCATAACGCATAACGCATAACGGATAACGCATGACGCATAACGGATAACCCACAACGCATAACGCATAACGCATAACGAATAACGCATAACGCATAACGCATAACGCATAACGCATAACGCATAACGCATAACGCATAACGCATAACGCATAACGCATAACGCATAACGCATAACGCATAACGCATAACGCATAACGCATAACGCATAACGCACAACGCATAACGCATAACGCATAACGCATAACGCATAACGCATAACGCATAACGCATAACGCATAACGCATAACGCATAACGCATAACGCATAACGCATAACGCATATCGCATAACGCATAACGTTCAATGAAAAAGTCATAACGCATAACGCATATCGCATAACCCGTAAAGCACAACGCATAACACATAACGCATAACGCATAACGCATAACGCATAACGCATAACGCATAACGCATAACGCATAACGCATAACGCATAACGCATAACGCATAACGCATAACGCATAACACATAACGCATAACGCATAACGCATAACGCATAACGCATAACGCATAACGCATAACGCATAACGCATAACGCATAACGCATAACGAATAACGCATATCGCATAACGTATAACGCATAACGCATAACGCATAACGCATAACGAATAACGCATATCGCATAACGTATAACGCATGACGCATAACGGATAACCCACAACGCATAACGCATAAAGCATAGTCCATAACGCATAACGCATGACACATTACTCATAACGCATTACGCATAACGCATAACGCATAACGAATAACGCATAACGCATAACGCATAACGCATAACGCATAACGCATAACGCATAACGCATAACGCATAACGCATAACGCATAACGCATAACGCATAACGCATAACGCATAACGCATAACGCATAACGCATAACGCATAACGCATAACGCATAACGCATAACGCATAACGCATAACGCATAACGCATAACGCATAACGCATAACGCATAACGCATAACGCATAACGCATAACGCATAACGCATAACGAATAACGCATAACGCATAACGCATAACGCATAACGCACAACGCATAACGCATAACGCATAACGCATAACGCATAACGCATAACGCATAACGCATAACGCATAACGCATGACGCATGACGCATAACGCATAACGCATAACGCATAACGCATAACGCATAACGCATAACGCATAACGCAAAACGCATAACGCATAACGCATAACGCATAACGCATAACGAATAACGCATATCGCATAACGTATAACGCTTAACGCATAACGCATAACGCATAACGCATAACGCATAACGCATAACGCATAACGCATAACGCATAACGCATAACGCATAACGCATAACGCATAACGCATAACGCATAACGCATAACGCATAACGCATAACGCATAACGCATAACGCATAACGCATAACGCATAACGCATAACGCATAACGCATAACGCATAACGCATAACGCATAACGCATAACGCATAACGCATAACGCATAACGCATAACGAATAACGCATAACGCATAACGCATGACGCATAACGCATAACGCATAACGCATAACGCATAACGCGTAACGCATAACGGATAACGCATAACGGATAACGCATAACGCATAACGCATAACGGATAACGCATGACGCATAACGGATAACCCACAACGCATAACGCATAACGCATAACGAATAACGCATAACGCATAACGCATAACGCATAACGCATAACGCATAACGCATAACGCATAACGCATAACGCATAACGCATAACGCATAACGCATAACGCATAACGCATAACGCATAACGCATAACGCATAACGCATAACGCATAACGCATAACGCATAACGCATAACGCATAACGCATAACGCATAACGCATAACGCATAACGCATAACGCATAACGCATAACGCATAACGCATAACGCATAACGCATAACGCATAACGCATAACGCATAACGCATAACGCATAACGCATAACGCATAACGCATAACGCATAACGCATAACGCATAACGCATAACGCATAACGCATAACGCATAACGCATAACGCAGAACGCATAACGCATAACGCATAACGCATAACGCATAACGCATAACGCATAACGCATAACGCATAACGCATAACGCATAACGCATAACGCATAACGCATAACGCATAACGCATAACGCATAACGCATAACGCATAACGCATAGCGCATAACGCATAAAGCATAACGCATAACGCATAACGCATAACGCATAACGCATAACGCATAACGCATAACGCATAACGCATAACGCATAACGCATAACGCATAACGTATAACGCTTAACGCATAACGCATAACGCATAACGCATAACGCGTAACGCATAACGCATAACGCATAACGCATAACGCATAACGCATAACGCATAACGCATAACGCATAACGCATAACGCATAACGCATAACGCATAACGGATAACGCATGACGCATAACGGATAACCCACAACGCATAACGCATAAAGCATAACGAATAACGCATATCGCATAACGTATAACGCTTAACGCATAACGCATAACGCATAACGCATAACGCATAACGCGTAACGCATAACGGATAACGCATAACGCATAACGCATAACGCATAACGCATAACGCATAACGCATAACGCATAACGCATAACG
The DNA here is from genome assembly GCF_051020765.1 of Lasioglossum baleicum. NCBI lineage: Eukaryota > Metazoa > Arthropoda > Insecta > Hymenoptera > Halictidae > Lasioglossum > Lasioglossum baleicum. The sequence goes on from NW_027469325.1 coordinate 63,783, forward strand.
CATAACGCATAACGCATAACGCATAACGCATAACGCATAACGCATAACGCATAACGCATAACGCATAACGCATAACGCATAACGCATAACGCATAACGCATAACGCATAACGCATAACGCATAACGCATAACGCATAACGCATAACGCATAACGCATAACGCATAACGCATAACGCATAACGCATAACGCATAACGCATAACGCATAACGCATAACGCATAACGCATAACGCATAACGCATAACGCATAACGCATAACGCATAACGCATAACGCATAACGCATAACGCATAACGCATAACGCATAACGCATAACGCATAACGCATAACGCATAACGCATAACGCATAACGCATAACGCATAACGCATAACGCATAACGCATAACGCATAACGCATAACGCATAACGCATAACGCATAACGCATAACGCATAACGCATAACGCATAACGCATAACGCATAACGCATAACGCATAACGCATAACGCATAACGCATAACGCATAACGAATAACGCATAACGCATAACGCATGACGCATAACGCATAACGCATAACGCATAACGCATAACGCATAACGCGTAACGCATAACGGATAACGCATAACGGATAACGCATAACGCATAACGCATAACGGATAACGCATGACGCATAACGGATAACCCACAACGCATAACGCATAACGCATAACGAATAACGCATAACGCATAACGCATAACGCATAACGCATAACGCATAACGCATAACGCATAACGCATAACGCATAACGCATAACGCATAACGCATAACGCATAACGCATAACGCATAACGCACAACGCATAACGCATAACGCATAACGCATAACGCATAACGCATAACGCATAACGCATAACGCATAACGCATAACGCATAACGCATAACGCATAACGCATAACGCATAACGCATAACGCATAACGCATAACGCATAACGCATAACGCATAACGCATAACGCATAACGCATAACGCATAACGCATAACGCATAACGCATAACGCATAACGCATAACGCATAACGCATAACGCATAACGCATAACGCATAACGCATAACGCATAACGGATAACGCATAACGGATAACGCATAACGCATAACGCATAAAGCATAACGGATAACGCATGACGCATAACGGATAACCCACAACGCATAACGCATAAAGCATAGTCCATAACGCATAACGCATGACACATTACTCATAACGCATTACGCATAACGCATAACGCATAATGCATAACGCATTACGCATAACGCATAACGCTCAATGAAAAAGTCATAACGCATAACGCATATCGCATAACCCGTAAAGCACAACGCATAACACATAACGCATAACGCATAACACATAACGCATAACGCATAACGCATAACGCATAACGCATAACGCATAACGCATAACGCATAACGCATAACGGATAACGCATGACGCATAACGCATAACGCATAACGCATAACGCATAACGCGTAACGCATAACGCATAACGCATAACGCATAACGCATAACGCATAACGCATAACGCATAACGCATAACGCATAACGCATAACGCATAACGCATAACGCATAACGCATAACGCATAACGCATAACGCATAACGCATAACGCATAACGCATAACGCATAACGCATAACGCATAACGCATAACGCATAACGCATAACGCACAACGCATAACGCATAACGCATAACGCATAACGCATAACGCATAACGCATAACGCATAACGCATAACGAATAACGCATAACGCATAACGCATGACGCATAACGCATAACGCATAACGCATAACGCATAACGCATAACGCATAACGCGTAACGCATAACGGATAACGCATAACGCATAAGGCATAACGCATAACGCATAACGAATAACGCATATCGCATAACGTATAACGCTTAACGCATAACGCATAACGCATAACGCATAACGCGTAACGCATAACGCATAACGCATAACGCATAACGCATAACGCATAACGCATAACGCATAACGCATAACGCATAACGCATAACGCATAACGCATAACGCATAACGCATAACGCATAACGCATAACGCATAACGCATAACGCATAACGCATAACGCATAACGCATAACGCATAACGCATAACGCATAACGCATAACGCATAACGCATAACGCATAACGCATAACGCATAACGCATAACGCATAACGCATAACGCATAACGCATAACGCATAACGCATAACGCATAACGCATAACGCATAACGCATAACGCATAACGAATAACGCATAACGCATAACGCATGACGCATAACGCATAACGCATAACGCATAACGCGTAACGCATAACGGATAACGCATAACGGATAACGCATAACGCATAACGCATAACGGATAACGCATGACGCATAACGGATAACCCACAACGCATAACGCATAACGCATAACGAATAACGCATAACGCATAACGCATAACGCATAACGCATAACGCATAACGCATAACGCATAACGCATAACGCATAACGCATAACGCATAACGCATAACGCATAACGCATAACGCATAACGCATAACGCATAACGCATAACGCATAACGCATAACGCATAACGCATAACGCATAACGCATAACGCATAACGCATAACGCATAACGCATAACGCATAACGCATAACGCATAACGCATAACGCATAACGCATAACGCATAACGCATAACGCATAACGCATAACGCATAACGCATAACGCATAACGCATAACGCATAACGCATAACGCATAACGCATAACGCATAACGCATAACGCATAACGCATAACGCATAACGCATAACGCATAACGCATAACGCATAACGCATAACGCATAACGCATAACGCATAACGCATAACGCATAAAGCATAACGCATAACGCATAACGCATAACGCATAACGCATAACGCATAACGCATAACGCATAACGCATAACGCATAACGCATAACGCATAACGCATAACGCATAACGCATAACGCATAACGCATAACGCATAACGTATAACGCTTAACGCATAACGCATAACGCATAACGCATAACGCGTAACGCATAACGCATAACGCATAACGCATAACGCATAACGCATAACGCATAACGCATAACGCATAACGCATAACGCATACCGCATAACGCATAACGCATAACGCATAACGGATAACGCATGACGCATAACGGATAACCCACAACGCATAACGCATAAAGCATAACGAATAACGCATATCGCATAACGTATAACGCTTAACGCATAACGCATAACGCATAACGCATAACGCGTAACGCATAACGGATAACGCATAACGCATAACGCATAACGCATAACGCATAACGCATAACGCATAACGCATAACGCATAACGCATAACGCATAACGCATAACGCATAACGCATAACGCATAACGCATAACGCATAACGCATAACGCATAACGCATAACGCATAACGCATAACGCATAACGCATAACGCATAACGCATAACGCATAACGCATAACGCATAACGCATAACGCATAACGCATAACGCATAACGCATAACGCATAACGCATAACGAATAACGCATAACGCATAACGCATGACGCATAACGCATAACGCATAACGCATAACGCATAACGCATAACGCGTAACGCATAACGGATAACGCATAACGGATAACGCATAACGCATAACGCATAACGCATAACGCATAACGCATAACGGATAAAGCATGACGCATAACGGATAACCCACAACGCATAACGCATAAAGCATAGTCCATAACGCATAACGCATGACACATTACTCATAACGCATTACGCATAACGCTAACGCATAAGGCATAACGCATAACGCATAACGCATAACGCATAACGCATAACGCATAACGCATAACGCATAACGCATAACGCATAACGCATAACGCATAACGCATAACGCATAACGCATAACGCATAACGCATAACGCATAACGCATAACGCATAACGCATAACGCATAACGCATAACGCATAACGCATAACGCATAACGCATAACGCATAACGCATAACGAATAACGCATAACGCATAACGCATAACGCATAACGCACAACGCATAACGCATAACGCATAACGCATAACGCATAACGCATAACGCATAACGCATAACGCATGACGCATGACGCATAACGCATAACGCATAACGCATAACGCATAACGCATAACGCATAACGCATAACGCATAACGCATAACGCATAACGAATAACGCATATCGCATAACGTATAACGCTTAACGCATAACGCATAACGCATAACGCATAACGCGTAACGCATAACGGATAACGCATAACGGATAACGCATAACGCATAACGCATAAAGCATAACGGATAACGCATGACGCATAACGGATAACCCACAACGCATAACGCATAAAGCATAGTCCATAACGCATAACGCATGACACATTACTCATAACGCATTACGCATAACGCATAACGCATAATGCATAACGCATTACGCATAACGCATAACGCTCAATGAAAAAGTCATAACGCATAACGCATATCGCATAACCCGTAAAGCACAACGCATAACACATAACGCATAACGCATAACACATAACGCATAACGCATAACGCATAACGCATAACGCATAACGCATAACGCATAACGCATAACGCATAACGCATAACGGATAACGCATGACGCATAACGCATAACGCATAACGCATAACGCATAACGCGTAACGCATAACGCATAACGCATAACGCATAACGCATAACGCATAACGCATAACGCATAACGCATAACGCATAACGCATAACGCATAACGCATAACGCATAACGCATAACGCATAACGCATAACGCATAACGCATAACGCATAACGCATAACGCATAACGCATAACGCATAACGCATAACGCATAACGCACAACGCATAACGCATAACGCATAACGCATAACGCATAACGCATAACGCATAACGCATAACGCATAACGAATAACGCATAACGCATAACGCATGACGCATAACGCATAACGCATAACGCATAACGCATAACGCATAACGCATAACGCATAACGCGTAACGCATAACGGATAACGCATAACGCATAAGGCATAACGCATAACGCATAACGCATAACGCATAACGCATAACGCATAACGCATAACGCATAACGCATAACGCATAACGCATAACGCATAACGCATAACGCATAACGCATAACGCATAACGCATAACGCATAACGCATAACGCATAACGCATAACGCATAACGCATAACGCATAACGCATAACGCATAACGCATAACGCATAACGCATAACGCATAACGCATAACGAATAACGCATAACGCATAACGCATAACGCATAACGCACAACGCATAACGCATAACGCATAACGCATAACGCATAACGCATAACGCATAACGCATAACGCATGACGCATGACGCATAACGCATAACGCATAACGCATAACGCATAACGCATAACGCATAACGCATAACGCATAACGCATAACGCATAACGCATAACGCATAACGCATAACGCATAACGCATAACGCATAACGCATAACGCATAACGCATAACGCATAACGCATAACGCATAACGCATAACGCATAACGCATAACGCATAACGCATAACGCATAACGCATAACGCATAACGCATAACGCATAACGCATAACGCATAACGCATAACGCATAACGCATAACGCATAACGCATAACGCATAACGCATAACGCATAACGCATAACGTATAACGCTTAACGCATAACGCATAACGCATAACGCATAACGCGTAACGCATAACGCATAACGCATAACGCATAACGCATAACGCATAACGCATAACGCATAACGCATAACGCATACCGCATAACGCATAACGCATAACGCATAACGGATAACGCATGACGCATAACGGATAACCCACAACGCATAACGCATAAAGCATAACGAATAACGCATATCGCATAACGTATAACGCTTAACGCATAACGCATAACGCATAACGCATAACGCGTAACGCATAACGGATAACGCATAACGCATAACGCATAACGCATAACGCATAACGCATAACGCATAACGCATAACGCATAACGCATAACGCATAACGCATAACGCATAACGCATAACGCATAACGCATAACGCATAACGCATAACGCATAACGCATAACGCATAACGCATAACGCATAACGCATAACGCATAACGCATAACGCATAACGCATAACGCATAACGCATAACGCATAACGAATAACGCATATCGCATAACGTATAACGCTTAACGCATAACGCATAACGCATAACGCTTAACGCATAACGCATAACGCATAACGCATAACGCGTAACGCATAACGCATAACGCATAACGCATAACGCATAACGCATAACGCATAACGCATAACGCATAACGCATAACGCATACCGCATAACGCATAACGCATAACGCATAACGGATAACGCATGACGCATAACGGATAACCCACAACGCATAACGCATAAAGCATAACGAATAACGCATATCGCATAACGTATAACGCTTAACGCATAACGCATAACGCATAACGCATAACGCGTAACGCATAACGGATAACGCATAACGCATAACGCATAACGCATAACGCATAACGCATAACGCATAACGCATAACGCATAACGCATAACGCATAACGCATAACGCATAACGCATAACGCATAACGCATAACGCATAACGCATAACGCATAACGCATAACGCATAACGCATAACGCATAACGCATAACGCATAACGCATAACGCATAACGCATAACGCATAACGCATAACGCATAACGCATAACGCATAACGCATAACGCATAACGCATAACGCATAACGCATAACGCATAACGCATAACGCATAACGAATAACGCATAACGCATAACGCATGACGCATAACGCATAACGCATAACGCATAACGCATAACGCATAACGCGTAACGCATAACGGATAACGCATAACGGATAACGCATAACGCATAACGCATAACGCATAACGCATAACGGATAAAGCATGACGCATAACGGATAACCCACAACGCATAACGCATAAAGCATAGTCCATAACGCATAACGCATGACACATTACTCATAACGCATTACGCATAACGCTAACGCATAAGGCATAACGCATAACGCATAACGCATAACGCATAACGCATAACGCATAACGCATAACGCATAACGCATAACGCATAACGCATAACGCATAACGCATAACGCATAACGCATAACGCATAACGCATAACGCATAACGCATAACGCATAACGCATAACGCATAACGCATAACGCATAACGCATAACGCATAACGCATAACGCATAACGCATAACGCATAACGAATAACGCATAACGCATAACGCATAACGCATAACGCACAACGCATAACGCATAACGCATAACGCATAACGCATAACGCATAACGCATAACGCATAACGCATGACGCATGACGCATAACGCATAACGCATAACGCATAACGCATAACGCATAACGCATAACGCATAACGCATAACGATAACGCATAACGCATAACGCATAACGCATAACGAATAACGCATATCGCATAACGTATAACGCTTAACGCATAACGCATAACGCATAACGCATAACGCGTAACGCATAACGGATAACGCATAACGGATAACGCATAACGCATAACGCATAAAGCATAACGGATAACGCATGACGCATAACGGATAACCCACAACGCATAACGCATAAAGCATAGTCCATAACGCATAACGCATGACACATTACTCATAACGCATTACGCATAACGCATAACGCATAATGCATAACGCATTACGCATAACGCATAACGCTCAATGAAAAAGTCATAACGCATAACGCATATCGCATAACCCGTAAAGCACAACGCATAACACATAACGCATAACGCATAACACATAACGCATAACGCATAACGCATAACGCATAACGCATAACGCATAACGCATAACGCATAACGCATAACGGATAACGCATGACGCATAACGCATAACGCATAACGCATAACGCATAACGCGTAACGCATAACGCATAACGCATAACGCATAACGCATAACGCATAACGCATAACGCATAACGCATAACGCATAACGCATAACGCATAACGCATAACGCATAACGCATAACGCATAACGCATAACGCATAACGCATAACGCATAACGCATAACGCATAACGCACAACGCATAACGCATAACGCATAACGCATAACGCATAACGCATAACGCATAACGCATAACGCATAACGCATAACGAATAACGCATAACGCATAACGCATGACGCATAACGCATAACGCATAACGCATAACGCATAACGCATAACGCATAACGCGTAACGCATAACGGATAACGCATAACGCATAAGGCATAACGCATAACGCATAACGCATAACGCATAACGCATAACGCATAACGCATAACGCATAACGCATAACGCATAACGCATAACGCATAACGCATAACGCATAACGCATAACGCATAACGCATAACGCATAACGCATAACGCATAACGCATAACGCATAACGCATAACGCATAACGCATAACGCATAACGCATAACGCATAACGCATAACGCATAACGCATAACGAATAACGCATAACGCATAACGCATAACGCATAACGCACAACGCATAACGCATAACGCATAACGCATAACGCATAACGCATAACGCATAACGCATAACGCATGACGCATGACGCATAACGCATAACGCATAACGCATAACGCATAACGCATAACGCATAACGCATAACGCATAACGCATAACGCATAACGCATAACGCATAACGCATAACGCATAACGCATAACGCATAACGCATAACGCATAACGCATAACGCATAACGCATAACGCATAACGCATAACGCATAACGCATAACGCATAACGCATAACGCATAACGCATAACGCATAACGCATAACGCATAACGCATAACGCATAACGCATAACGTATAACGCTTAACGCATAACGCATAACGCATAACGCATAACGCGTAACGCATAACGCATAACGCATAACGCATAACGCATAACGCATAACGCATAACGCATAACGCATAACGCATAACGCATACCGCATAACGCATAACGCATAACGCATAACGGATAACGCATGACGCATAACGGATAACCCACAACGCATAACGCATAAAGCATAACGAATAACGCATATCGCATAACGTATAACGCTTAACGCATAACGCATAACGCATAACGCATAACGCGTAACGCATAACGGATAACGCATAACGCATAACGCATAACGCATAACGCATAACGCATAACGCATAACGCATAACGCATAACGCATAACGCATAACGCATAACGCATAACGCATAACGCATAACGCATAACGCATAACGCATAACGCATAACGCATAACGCATAACGCATAACGCATAACGCATAACGCATAACGCATAACGCATAACGCATAACGCATAACGAATAACGCATATCGCATAACGTATAACGCTTAACGCATAACGCATAACGCATAACGCATAACGCGTAACGCATAACGGATAACGCATAACGGATAACGCATAACGCATAACGCATAAAGCATAACGGATAACGCATGACGCATAACGGATAACCCACAACGCATAACGCATAAAGCATAGTCCATAACGCATAACGCATGACACATTACTCATAACGCATTACGCATAACGCATAACGCATAATGCATAACGCATTACGCATAACGCATAACGCTCAATGAAAAAGTCATAACGCATAACGCATATCGCATAACCCGTAAAGCACAACGCATAACACATAACGCATAACGCATAACACATAACGCATAACGCATAACGCATAACGCATAACGCATAACGCATAACGCATAACGCATAACGCATAACGGATAACGCATGACGCATAACGCATAACGCATAACGCATAACGCATAACGCGTAACGCATAACGCATAACGCATAACGCATAACGCATAACGCATAACGCATAACGCATAACGCATAACGCATAACGCATAACGCATAACGCATAACGCATAACGCATAACGCATAACGCATAACGCATAACGCATGACGCATAACGGATAACCCATAACGCATAACGCATAAAGCATAGTCCATAACGGATAACGCATGACGCATAACGGATAACCCATAACGCTTAACGCATAAAGCATAGTCCATAACGCATAACGCATGACACATTACTCATAACGCATTACGCATAACGCATAACGCATAATGCATAACGCATTACGCATAACGCATAAGGCTCAATGAAAAAGTCATAACGCATAACGCATAACGCATAACGTATAACGCATAACGCATAACGCATAACGCATAACGCATAACGCATAACGCATAACGCATAACGCATAACGCATAACGCATAACGCATAACGCATAACGCATAACGCATAACGCATAACGCATAACGCATAACGCATAACGCATAACGCATAACGCATAACGCATAACGCATAACGCATAACGCATAACGCATAACGCATAACGCATAACGCATAACGCATAACGCATAACGCATAACGCATAACGCATAACGCATAACGCATAACGCATAACGCATAACGCATAACGCATAACGCATAACGCATAACGCATAACGCATAACGCATAACGCATAACGCATAACGCATAACGCATAACGCATAACGCATAACGCATAACGCATAACGCATAGCGGATAACGAATAACGCATATCGCATAACGTATAACGCATAACGCATAACGCATAACGAATAACGCATAACGCATAACGCATAACGCATAACGCATAACGCATAACGCATAACGCATAACGCATAACGCATAACGCATAACGCATAACGCATAACGCATAACGCATAACGCATAACGCATAACGCATAACGCATAACGCATAACGCATAACGCATAACGCATAACGCATAACGCATAACGGATAACGCATGACGCATAACGGATAACCCACAACGCATAACGCATAAAGCATAACGAATAACGCATATCGCATAACGTATAACGCTTAACGCATAACGCATAACGCATAACGCATAACGCGTAACGCATAACGCATAACGCATAACGCATAACGCATAACACATAACGCATAACGCATAACGCATAACGCATAACGCATAACGCATAACGCATAACGCATAACGCATAACGCATAACGCATAACGCATAACGCATAACGCATAACGCATAACGCATAACGCATAACGCATAACGCATAACACATAACGCATAACGCATAACGCATAACGCATAACGCATAACGCATAACGCATAACGCATAACGCATAACGCATAACGCATAACGCATAACGCATAACGCATAACGCATAACGCATAACGCATAACGCATAACGCATAACGCATAACGCATAACGAATAACGCATATCGCATAACGTATAACGCATAACGCATAACGCATAACGCATAACGAATAACGCATATCGCATAACGTATAACGCTTAACGCATAACGCATAACGCATAACGCATAACGCATAACGCGTAACGCATGACGGATAACGCATAACGGATAACGCATAACGCATAACGCATAACGCATAACGGATAACGCATGACGCATAACGGATAACCCACAACGCATGACGCATAACGCATAACGCATAACGCATAACGCATAACGCATAACGCATAACGCATAACGCATAACGCATAACGGATAACGCATGACGCATAACGCATAACGCATAACGCATAACGCATAACGCGTAACGCATAACGCATAACGCATAACGCATAACGCATAACGCATAACGCATAACGCATAACGCATAACGCATAACGGATAACGCATAACGCATAACGCATAACGGATAACGCATGACGCATAACGGATAACCCACAACGCATAACGCATAAAGCATAGTCCATAACGCATAACGCATGACACATTACTCATAACGCATTACGCATAACGCATAACGCATAATGCATAACGCATTACGCATAACGCATAACGCTCAATGAAAAAGTCATAACGCATAACGCATATCGCATAACCCGTAAAGCACAACGCATAACACATAACGCATAACGCATAACGCATAACGCATAACGCATAACGCATAACGCATAACGCATAACGCATATCGCATAACCCGTAAAGCACAACGCATAACACATAACGCATAACGCATAACGCATAACGCATAACGCATAACGCATAACGCATAACGCATAACGCATAACGCATAACGCATAACGCATAACGCATAACGCATAACGCATAACGCATAGCGCATAACGCATAACGCATAACGCATAACGCATAACGCATAACGCATAACGCATAACGCATAACGCATAACGCATAACGCATAACGCATAACGCATAACGCATAACGCATAACGCATAACGCATAACGCATAACGCATAACGCATAACGCATATCGCATAACGCATAACGTTCAATGAAAAAGTCATAACGCATAACGCATATCGCATAACCCGTAAAGCACAACGCATAACACATAACGCATAACGCATAACGCATAACACATAACGCATAACGCATAACGCATAACGCATAACGCATAACGCATAACGCATAGCGGATAACGAATAACGCATATCGCATAACGTATAACGCATAACGCATAACGCATAACGAATAACGCATAACGCATAACGCATAACGCATAACGCATAACGCATAACGCATAACGCATAACGCATAACGCATAACGCATAACGCATAACGCATAACGCATAACGCATAACGCATAACGCATAACGCATAACGCATAACGCATAACGCATAACGCATAACGCATAACGGATAACGCATGACGCATAACGGATAACCCACAACGCATAACGCATAAAGCATAACGAATAACGCATATCGCATAACGTATAACGCTTAACGCATAACGCATAACGCATAACGCATAACGCGTAACGCATAACGGATAACGCATAACGCATAACGCATAACGCATAACGCATAACGCATAACGCATAACGCATAACGCATAACGCATAACGCATAACGCATAACGCATAACGCATAACGCATAACGCATAACGCATAACGCATAACGCATAACGCATAACACATAACGCATAACGCATAACGCATAACGCATAACGCATAACGCATAACGCATAACGCATAACGCATAACGCATAACGCATAACGCATAACGCATAACGCATAACGCATAACGCATAACGCATAACGCATAACGCATAACGCATAACGCATAACGCATAACGAATAACGCATATCGCATAACGTATAACGCATAACGCATAACGCATAACGCATAACGAATAACGCATATCGCATAACGTATAACGCTTAACGCATAACGCATAACGCATAACGCATAACGCATAACGCGTAACGCATGACGGATAACGCATAACGGATAACGCATAACGCATAACGCATAACGCATAACGGATAACGCATGACGCATAACGGATAACCCACAACGCATGACGCATAACGCATAACGCATAACGCATAACGCATAACGCATAACGCATAACGCATAACGCATAACGCATAACGGATAACGCATGACGCATAACGCATAACGCATAACGCATAACGCATAACGCGTAACGCATAACGCATAACGCATAACGCATAACGCATAACGCATAACGCATAACGCATAACGCATAACGCATAACGGATAACGCATAACGCATAACGCATAACGGATAACGCATGACGCATAACGGATAACCCACAACGCATAACGCATAAAGCATAGTCCATAACGCATAACGCATGACACATTACTCATAACGCATTACGCATAACGCATAACGCATAATGCATAACGCATTACGCATAACGCATAACGCTCAATGAAAAAGTCATAACGCATAACGCATATCGCATAACCCGTAAAGCACAACGCATAACACATAACGCATAACGCATAACGCATAACGCATAACGCATAACGCATAACGCATAACGCATAACGCATATCGCATAACCCGTAAAGCACAACGCATAACACATAACGCATAACGCATAACGCATAACGCATAACGCATAACGCATAACGCATAACGCATAACGCATAACGCATAACGCATAACGCATAACGCATAACGCATAACGCATAACGCATAGCGCATAACGCATAACGCATAACGCATAACGCATAACGCATAACGCATAACGCATGACGCATGACGCATGACGCATGACGCATCACGCATAACGCATAACGCATAACGCATAACGCATAACGCATAACGCATAACGCATAACGCATAACGCATAACGCATAACGCATAACGCATAACGCATAACGCATAACGCATAACGCATAACGCATAACGCATAACGCATAACGCATAACGCATAACGCATAACGCATAACGCATAACGCATAACGCATAACGCATAACGCATAACGCATAACGCATAACGCATAACGCATAACGCATAACGCATAACGCATAAAGCATAACGCATAACGCATAACGCATAACGCATAACGCATAACGCATAACGCATAACGCATAACGCATAACGCATAACGCATAACGCATAACGCATAACGCATAACGCATAACGCATAACGCATAACGAATAACGCATAACGCATAACGCATAACGCATAACGCATGACGCATGACGCATGACGCATGACGCATCACGCATAACGCATAACGCATAACGCATAACGCATAACGCATAACGCATAACGCATAACGCATAACGCATAACGCATAACGCATAACGCATAACGCATAACGCATAACGCATAACGCATAACGCATAACGCATAACGCATAACGCATAACGCATAACGCATAACGCATAACGCATAACGCATAACGCATAACGCATAACGCATAACGCATAACGCATAACGCATAACGCATAACGCATAACGCATAACGCATAACGCATAACGCATAACGCATAACGCATAACGCATAACGCATAACGCATAACGCATAACGCATAACGCATAACGCATAACGCATAACGCATAACGCATAACGCATAACGCATAACGCATAACGCATAACGCATAACGCATAACGCATAACGCATAACGCATAACGCATAACGCATAACGCATAACGCATAACGCATAACGCATAACGCATAACGCATAACGCATAACGCATAACGCATAACGCATAACGCATAACGCATAACGCATAACGCATAACGCATAACGCATAACGCATAACGCATAACGCATAACGCATAACGCATAACGCATAACGCATAACGCATAACGCATAACGCATAACGCATAACGCATAACGCATAACGCATAACGCATAACGCATAACGCGTAACGCATAACGGATAACGCATAACGCTCAATGAAAAAGTCATAACGCATATCGCATAACGTATAACGCTTAACGCATAACGCATAACGCATAACGCGTAACGCATAACGGATAACGCATAACGGATAACGCATAACGCATAACGCATAACGCATAACGGATAACGCATGACGCATAACGGATAACTCACAACGCATAACGCATAAAGCATAGTCCATAACGCATAACGCATGACACATTACTCATAACGCATTACGCATAACGCATAACGCATAACGCATAACGCATAACGCATAACGCATAACGCATAACGCATAACGCATAACGCATAACGCATAACGCATAACGCATAACGCATAACGCATAACGCATAACGGATAACGCATGACGCATAACGCATAACGCATAACGCATAACGCATAACGCGTAACGCATAACGCATAACGCATAACGCATAACGCATAACGCATAACGCATAACGCATAACGCATAACGGATAACGCATAACGCATAACGCATAACGGATAACGCATGACGCATAACGGATAACCCACAACGCATAACGCATAAAGCATAGTCCATAACGCATAACGCATGACACATTACTCATAACGCATTACGCATAACGCATAACGCATAATGCATAACGCATTCCGCATAACGCATAACGCTCAATGAAAAAGTCATAACGCATAACGCATATCGCATAACCCGTAAAGCACAACGCATAACACATAACGCATAACGCATAACGCATAACGCATAACGCATAACGCATAACGCATAACGCATAACGCATAACGCATATCGCATAACCCGTAAAGCACAACGCATAACACATAACGCATAACGCATAACGCATAACGCATAACGCATAACGCATAACGCATAACGCATAACGCATAACGCATAACGCATAACGCATAACGCATAACGCATAACGCATAACGCATAACGCATAACGCATAACGCAGAACGCATAACGCATAACGCATAACGCATAACGCATAACGCATAACGCATATCGCATAACGCATAACGTTCAATGAAAAAGTCATAACGCATAACGCATATCGCATAACCCGTAAAGCACAACGCATAACACATAACGCATAACGCATAACGCATAACACATAACGCATAACGCATAACGCATAACGCATAACGCATAACGCATAACGCATAACGCATAACGCATAACGCATAACGCATAACGCATAACGCATAACGCATAACGCATAACGCATAACGCATAACGCATAACGCATAACGCATAACGCATAACGCATAACGCATAACGCATAACGCATAACGCATAACGCATGACGCATGACGCATGACGCATAACGCATAACGCATAACGCATAACGCATAACGCATAACGCATAACGCATAACGCATAACGCATAACGCATAACGCATAACGCATAACGCATAACGCATAACGCATAACGCATAACGCAGAACGCATAACGCATAACGCATAACGCATAACGCATAACGCATATCGCATAACGCATAACGTTCAATGAAAAAGTCATAACGCATAACGCATATCGCATAACCCGTAAAGCACAACGCATAACACATAACGCATAACGCATAACGCATAACACATAACGCATAACGCATAACGCATAACGCATAACGCATAACGCATAACGCATAACGCATAGCGGATAACGAATAACGCATATCGCATAACGTATAACGCATAACGCATAACGCATAACGCATAACGCATAACGCATAACGCATAACGCATAACGCATAACGCATAACGCATAACGCATAACGCATAACGCATAACGCATAACGCATAACGCATAACGCATAACGCATAACGCATAACGCATAACGCATAACGCATAACGCATAACGCATAACGCATAACGCATAACGCATAACGCATAACGCATAACGCATAACGCATAACGCATAACGCATAACGCATAACGCATAACGCATAACGCATAACGCATAACGCATAACGGATAACGCATGACGCATAACGGATAACCCACAACGCATAACGCATAAAGCATAACGAATAACGCATATCGCATAACGTATAACGCTTAACGCATAACGCATAACGCATAACGCATAACGCATAACGCATAACGCATAACGCATAACGCATAACGCATAACGAATAACGCATAACGCATAACGCATAACGCACAACGCACAACGCATAACGCATAACGCATAACGCATAACGCATAACGCATAACGCATAACGCATAACGCATAACGCATAACGCATAACGCATAACGCATAACGCATAACGCATAACGCATAACGCATAACGCATAACGCATAACGCATAACGCATAACGCATAACGCATAACGCATAACGCATAACGCATAACGTATAACGCATAACGCATAACGCATAACGCATAACGCATAACGCATAACGCATAACGCATAACGCATAACGCATAACGCATAACGCATAACGCATAACGCATAACGCATAACGCATAACGGATAACGCATGACGCATAACGCATAACGCATAACGCATAACGCATAACGCGTAACGCATAACGCATGACGCATGACGCATGACGCATAACGCATAACGCATAACGCATAACGCATAACGCATAACGCATAACGCATAACGCATAACGCATAACGCATAACGCATAACGCATAACGCATAACGCATAACGCATAACGCATAACGCATAACGCATAACGCATATCGCATAACGCATAACGTTCAATGAAAAAGTCATAACGCATAACGCATATCGCATAACCCGTAAAGCACAACGCATAACACATAACGCATAACGCATAACGCATAACACATAACGCATAACGCATAACGCATAACGCATAACGCATAACGCATAACGCATAGCGGATAACGAATAACGCATATCGCATAACGTATAACGCATAACGCATAACGCATAACGCATAACGCATAACGCATAACGCATAACGCATAACGCATAACGCATAACGCATAACGCATAACGCATAACGCATAACGCATAACGCATAACGCATAACGCATAACGCATAACGCATAACGCATAACGCATAACGCATAACGCATAACGCATAACGCATAACGCATAACGCATAACGCATAACGCATAACGCATAACGCATAACGCATAACGCATAACGCATAACGCATAACGCATAACGCATAACGCATAACGCATAACGCATAACGCATAACGCATAACGCATAACGGATAACGCATGACGCATAACGGATAACCCACAACGCATAACGCATAAAGCATAACGAATAACGCATATCGCATAACGTATAACGCTTAACGCATAACGCATAACGCATAACGCATAACGCGTAACGCATAACGGATAACGCATAACGCATAACGCATAACGCATAACGCATAACGCATAACGCATAACGCATAACGCATAACGCATAACGCATAACGCATAACGCATAACGCATAACGCATAACGCATAACGCATGACGCATGACGCATAACGAATAACGCATATCGCATAACGTATAACGCATAACGCATAACGCATAACGCATAACGCATAACGCATAACGCATAACGCATAACGCATAACGCATAACGCATAACGCATAACGCATAACGCATAACGCATAACGCATAACGCATAACGCATAACGCATAACGCATAACGCATAACGCATAACGCATAACGCATAACGCATAACGCATAACGCATAACGCATAACGCATAACGCATAACGCATAACGCATAACGCATAACGCATAACGCATAACGCATAACGCATAACGCATAACGCATAACGCATAACGCATAACGCATAACGCATAACGCATAACGCATAACGGATAACGCATGACGCATAACGGATAACCCACAACGCATAACGCATAAAGCATAACGAATAACGCATATCGCATAACGTATAACGCTTAACGCATAACGCATAACGCATAACGCATAACGCGTAACGCATAACGGATAACGCATAACGCATAACGCATAACGCATAACGCATAACGCATAACGCATAACGCATAACGCATAACGCATAACGCATAACGCATAACGCATAACGCATAACGCATAACGCATAACGCATGACGCATGACGCATAACGCATAACGCATAACGCATAACGCATAACGCATAACGCATAACGCATAACGCATAACGCATAACGCATAACGCATAACGCATAACGCATAACGAATAACGCATATCGCATAACGTATAACGCTTAACGCATAACGCATAACGCATAACGCAGAACGCGTAACGCATAACGCATAACGCATATCGCATAACCCGTAATGCACAACGCATAACACATAACGCATAACGCATAACGCAGAACGCATAACGCATAACGCATAACGCATAACGCATAACACATAACGCATAACGCATAACGCATAACGCATAACGCATAACGCATAACGCATAACGCATAACGCATAACGCATAACGCATAACGCATAACGCATAACGCATAACGCATAACGCATAACGCATAACGCATAACGAATAACGCATATCGCATAACGTATAACGCATAACGCATAACGCATAACGAATAACGCATATCGCATAACGTATAACGCTTAACGCATAACGCATAACGCATAACGCATAACGCGTAACGCATGACGGATAACGCATAACGGATAACGCATAACGCATAACGCATAACGGATAACGCATGACGCATAACGGATAACCCACAACGCATAACGCATAAAGCATAGTCCATAACGCATAACGCATGACACATTACTCATAACGCATTACGCATAACGCATAACGCATAATGCATAACGCATTACGCATAACGCATAACGCTCAATGAAAAAGTCATAACGCATAACGCATATCGCATAACCCGTAAAGCACAACGCATAACACATAACGCATAACGCATAACGCATAACGCATAACGCATAACGCATAACGCATAACGCATAACGCATAATGCATAACGCATAACGCATAACGCATAACGCATAACGCATAACGCATAACGCATAACGCATAACGCATAACGCATAACGCATAACGCATAACGCATAACGCATAACGCATAACGCATAACGTATAACGCATAACGCATAACGCATAACGCATAACGCATAACGCATAACGCATAACGCATAACGCATAACGCGTAACGCATAACGGATAACGCATAACGGATAACGCATAACGCATAACGCATAACGGATAACGCATGACGCATAACGGATAACCCACAACGCATAACGCATAAAGCATAGTCCATAACGCATAACGCATGACACATTACTCATAACGCATTACGCATAACGCATAACGCATAACGCATAACGCATAACGCATAACGCATAACGCATAACGCATAACGCATAACGCATAACGCATAACGCATAACGCATAACGCATAACGCATAACGCATAACGCATAACGCATAACGCATAACGCATAACGCATAACGCATAACGCATAACGGATAACGCATGACGCATAACGCATAACGCATAACGCGTAACGCATAACGCGTAACGCATAACGCATAACGCATAACGCATAACGCATAACGCATAACGCATAACGCATAACGCATAACGCATAACGCATAACGCAAAACGCATAACGCATAACGCATAACGCAAGACGCATAACGGATAACCCATAACGCATAACGCATAAAGCATAGTCCATAACGGATAACGCATGACGCATAACGGATAACCCATAACGCATAACGCATAAAGCATAGTCCATAACGCATAACGCATGACACATTACTCATAACGCATTACGCATAACGCATAACGCATAATGCATAACGCATTACGTATAACGCATAACGCTCAATGAAAAAGTCATAACGCATAACGCATAACGCATAACGCATAACGCATAACGCATAACGCATAACGCATAACGCATAACGCATAACGCATAACGCATAACGCATAACGCATAACGCATAACGCATAACGCATAACGCATAACGCATAACGCATAACGCATAACGCATAACGCATAACGCATAACGCATAACGCATAACGCATAACGCATAACGCATAACGAATAACGCATATCGCATAACGTATAACGCATAACGCATAACGCATAACGCATAACGAATAACGCATATCGCATAACGTATAACGCTTAACGCATAACGCATAACGCATAACGCATAACGCGTAACGCATGACGGATAACGCATAACGGATAACGCATAACGCATAACGCATAACGCATAACGGATAACGCATGACGCATAACGGATAACCCACAACGCATAACGCATAAAGCATAGTCCATAACGCATAACGCATGACACATTACTCATAACGCATTACGCATAACGCATAACGCATAACGCATAACGCATAACGCATAACGCATAACGCATAACGCATAACGCATAACGCATAACGCATAACGCATAACGCATAACGCATAACGCATAACGCATAACGCATAACGCATAACGCATAACGCATAACGCATAACGCATAACGCATAACGCATAACGCATAACGCATAACGAATAACGCATAACGCATAACGCATAACGCACAACGCACAACGCATAACGCATAACGCATAACGCATAACGCATAACGCATAACGCATAACGCATAACGCATAACGCATAACGCATAACGCATAACGCATAACGCATAACGCATAACGCATAACGCATAACGCATAACGCATAACGCATAACGCATAACGCATAACGCATAACGCATAACGCATAACGCATAACGTATAACGCATAACGCATAACGCATAACGCATAACGCATAACGCATAACGCATAACGCATAACGCATAACGCATAACGCATAACGCATAACGCATAACGCATAACGCATAACGCATAACGGATAACGCATGACGCATAACGCATAACGCATAACGCATAACGCATAACGCGTAACGCATAACGCATAACGCATAACGCATAACGCATAACGCATAACGCATAACGCATAACGGATAACGCATAACGCATAACGCATAACGGATAACGCATGACGCATAACGGATAACCCACAACGCATAACGCATAAAGCATAGTCCATAACGCATAACGCATGACACATTACTCATAACGCATTACGCATAACGCATAACGCATAATGCATAACGCATTACGCATAACGCATAACGCTCAATGAAAAAGTCATAACGCATAACGCATATCGCATAACCCGTAAAGCACAACGCATAACACATAACGCATAACGCATAACGCATAACGCATAACGCATAACGCATAACGCATAACGCATAACGCATAACGCATAACGCATAACGCATAACGCATAACGCATAACGCATAACGCATAACGCATAACGCATAACGCATAACGCATAACGCATAACGCATAACGCATAACGCATAACGCATAACGCATAACGGATAACGAATAACGCATATCGCATAACGTATAACGCATAACGCATAACGCATAACGCATAACGCATAACGCATAACGCATAACGCATAACGCATAACGCATAACGCATAACGCATAACGCATAACGCATAACGCAGAACGCATAACGCATAACGCATAACGCATAACGCATAACGCATAACGCATAACGCATAACGCATAACGCATAACGCATAACGCATAACGCATAACGCATAACGCATGACGCATGACGCATGACGCATAACGCATAACGCATAACGCATAACGCATAACGCATAACGCATAACGCATAACGCATAACGCATAACGCATAACGCATAACGCATAACGCATAACGCATAACGCATAACGCATAACGCATAACGCATAACGCATAACGCATAACGCATATCGCATAACGCATAACGTTCAATGAAAAAGTCATAACGCATAACGCATATCGCATAACCCGTAAAGCACAACGCATAACACATAACGCATAACGCATAACGCATAACACATAACGCATAACGCATAACGCATAACGCATAACGCATAACGCATAACGCATAACGCATAACGCATAACGCATAGCGGATAACGAATAACGCATATCGCATGACGCATAACGCATAACGCATAACGCATAACGCATAACGCGTAACGCATAACGCATAACGCATAACGCATAATGCATAACGCATTACGCATAACGCATAACGCTCAATGAAAAAGTCATAACGCATAACGCATATCGCATAACCCGTAAAGCACAACGCATAACACATAACGCATAACGCATAACGCATAACGCATAACGCATAACGCATAACGCATAACGCATAACGCATAACGCATAACGCATAACGCATAACGCATAACGCATAACGCATAACGCATAACGCATAACGCATAACGCATAACGCATAACGCATAACGCATAACGCATAACGCATAACGCATAACGCATAACGCATAACGCATAACGCATAACGCATAACGCATAACGCATAACGCATAACGCATAACGCATAACGCATAACGCATAACGCATAAAGCATAACGCTTAACGAATAACGCATAACGCATGACACATTACTCATAACGCATTACGCATAACGCATAACGCATAACGCAGAACGCATAACGCATAACGCATAACGCATAACGCATAACGCATAACGCATAACGCATAACGCATAACGCATAACGCATAACGCATAACGCATAACGCATATCGCATAACGCATAACGTTCAATGAAAAAGTCATAACGCATAACGCATATCGCATAACCCGTAAAGCACAACGCATAACACATAACGCATAACGCATAACGCATAACACATAACGCATAACGCATAACGCATAACGCATAACGCATAACGCATAACGCATAACGCATAACGCATAGCGGATAACGAATAACGCATATCGCATAACGTATAACGCATAACGCATAACGCATAACGCATAACGCATAACGCATAACGCATAACGCATAACGCATAACGCATAACGCATAACGCATAACGCATAACGCATAACGCATAACGCATAACGCATAACGCATAACGCATAACGCATAACGCATAACGCATAACGCATAACGCATAACGCATAACGCATAACGCATAACGCATAACGCATAACGCATAACGCATAACGCATAACGCATAACGCATAACGCATAACGCATAACGCATAACGCATAACGCATAACGCATAACGCATAACGCATAACGCATAACGCATAACGCATAACGCATAACGCATAACGCATAACGCATAACGCATAACGCATAACGGATAACGCATGACGCATAACGGATAACCCACAACGCATAACGCATAAAGCATAACGAATAACGCATATCGCATAACGTATAACGCTTAACGCATAACGCATAACGCATAACGCATAACGCGTAACGCATAACGGATAACGCATAACGCATAACGCATAACGCATAACGCATAACGCATAACGCATAACGCATAACGCATAACGCATAACGCATAACGCATAACGCATAACGCATAACGCATGACGCATGACGCATAACGCATAACGCATAACGCATAACGCATAACGCATAACGCATAACGCATAACGCATAACGCATAACGCATAACGCATAACGCATAACGCATAACGAATAACGCATATCGCATAACGTATAACGCTTAACGCATAACGCATAACGCATAACGCAGAACGCGTAACGCATAACGCATAACGCATATCGCATAACCCGTAATGCACAACGCATAACACATAACGCATAACGCATAACGCAGAACGCATAACGCATAACGCATAACGCATAACGCATAACGCATAACACATAACGCATAACGCATAACGCATAACGCATAACGCATAACGCATAACGCATAACGCATAACGCATAACGCATAACGCATAACGCATAACGCATAACGCATAACATATAACGCATAACGAATAACGCATATCGCATAACGTATAACGCATAACGCATAACGCATAACGCATAACGAATAACGCATATCGCATAACGTATAACGCTTAACGCATAACGCATAACGCATAACGCATAACGCATAACGCGTAACGCATGACGGATAACGCATAACGGATAACGCATAACGCATAACGCATAACGGATAACGCATGACGCATAACGGATAACCCACAACGCATAACGCATAAAGCATAGTCCATAACGCATAACGCATGACACATTACTCATAACGCATTACGCATAACCCATAACGCATAATGCATAACGCATTACGCATAACGCATAACGCTCAATGAAAAAGTCATAACGCATAACGCATATCGCATAACCCGTAAAGCACAACGCATAACACATAACGCATAACGCATAACGCATAACGCATAACGCATAACGCATAACGCATAACGCATAATGCATAACGCATAACGCATAACGCATAACGCATAACGCATAACGCATAACGCATAACGCATAACGCATAACGCATAACGCATAACGCATAACGCATAACGCATAACGCATAACGCATAACGTATAACGCATAACGCATAACGCATAACGCATAACGCATAACGCATAACGCATAACGCATAACGCGTAACGCATAACGGATAACGCATAACGGATAACGCATAACGCATAACGGATAACGCATGACGCATAACGGGTAACCCACAACGCATAACGCATAAAGCATAGTCCATAACGCATAACGCATGACACATTACTCATAACGCATTACGCATAACGCATAACGCATAACGCATAACGCATAACGCATAACGCATAACGCATAACGCATAACGCATAACGCATAACGCATAACGCATAACGCATAACGCATAACGCATAACGCATAACGCATAACGGATAACGCATGACGCATAACGCATAACGCATAACGCATAACGCATAACGCATAACGCATAACGCATAACGCATAACGCATAACGCATAACGCATAACGCATAACGCATAACGCATAACGCATAACGCATAACGCATAACGCATAACGCATAACGCATAACGCATAACGCATAACGCATAACGCATAACGCATAACGCATAACGCATAACGCATAACGCATAACGCATAACGCATAAAGCATAACGCTTAACGAATAACGCATAACGCATGACACATTACTCATAACGCATTACGCATAACGCATAACGCATAACGGATAACGCATAATGCATAACGCATAACGCTTAACGCATGACGCATATCGCATAACGCATAACGCATAACGGATAACGCATAACGCATAATGCATAACGCATAACGCATAACGCATAACGCATAACGCATAACGCATAACGCGTAACGCATAACGGATAACGCATAACGCTCAATGAAAAAGTCATAACGCATATCGCATAACGTATAACGCTTAACGCATAACGCATAACGCATAACGCGTAACGCATAACGGATAACGCATAACGGATAACGCATAACGCATAACGCATAACGGATAACGCATGACGCATAACGGATAACCCACAACGCATAACGCATAAAGCATAGTCCATAACGCATAACGCATGACACATTACTCATAACGCATAACGCATAACGCATAACGCATAACGCATAACGCATAACGCATAACGCATAACGCATAACGCATAACGCATAACGCATAACGCATAACGCATAACGCATAACGCATAACGCATAACGCATAACGCATAACGCATAACGCATAACGCATAACGCATAACGCATAACGCATAACGCATAACGCATAACGCATAACGCATAACGCATAACGCATAACGCATAACGCATAACGGATAACGCATGACGCATAACGCATAACGCATAACGCATAACGCATAACGCGTAACGCATAACGCATAACGCATAACGCATAACGCATAACGCATAACGCATAACGCATAACGCATAACGCATAACGCATAACGCATAACGCATAACGCATAACGCATAACGCATGACGCATAACGGATAACCCATAACGCATAACGCATAAAGCATAGTCCATAACGGATAACGCATGACGCATAACGGATAACCCATAACGCATAACGCATAAAGCATAGTCCATAACGCATAACGCATGACACATTACTCATAACGCATTACGCATAACGCATAACGCATAATGCATAACGCATTACGCATAACGCATAACGCTCAATGAAAAAGTCATAACGCATAACGCATAACGCATAACGCATAACGCATAACGCATAACGCATAACGCATAACGCATAACGCATAACGCATAACGCATAACGCATAACGCATAACGCATAACGCATAATGCATAACGCATAACGCTTAACGCATGACGCATATCGCATAACGCATAACGCATAACGCATAACGCATAACGGATAACGCATAACGCATAATGCATAACGCATAACGCATAACGCATAACGCATAACGCATAACGCATAACGCATAACGCATAACGCGTAACGCATAACGGATAACGCATAACGCTCAATGAAAAAGTCATAACGCATATCGCATAACGTATAACGCTTAACGCATAACGCATAACGCATAACGCGTAACGCATAACGGATAACGCATAACGGATAACGCATAACGCATAACGCATAACGGATAACGCATGACGCATAACGGATAACCCACAACGCATAACGCATAAAGCATAGTCCATAACGCATAACGCATGACACATTACTCATAACGCATAACGCATAACGCATAACGCATAACGCATAACGCATAACGCATAACGCATAACGCATAACGCATAACGCATAACGCATAACGCATAACGCATAACGCATAACGCATAACGCATAACGCATAACGCATAACGCATAACGCATAACGCATAACGCATAACGCATAACGCATAACGCATAACGCATAACGGATAACGCATGACGCATAACGCATAACGCATAACGCATAACGCATAACGCATAACGCGTAACGCATAACGCATAACGCATAACGCATAACGCATAACGCATAACGCATAACGCATAACGCATAACGCATAACGCATAACGCATAACGCATAACGCATGACGCATAACGGATAACCCATAACGCATAACGCATAAAGCATAGTCCATAACGGATAACGCATGACGCATAACGGATAACCCATAACGCATAACGCATAAAGCATAGTCCATAACGCATAACGCATGACACATTACTCATAACGCATTACGCATAACGCATAACGCATAATGCATAACGCATTACGCATAACGCATAACGCTCAATGAAAAAGTCATAACGCATAACGCATAACGCATAACGCATAACGCATAACGCATAACGCATAACGCATAACGCATAACGCATAACGCATAACGCATAACGCATAACGCATAACGCATAACGCATAACGCATAACGCATAACGCATAACGCATAACGCATAACGCATAACGCATAACGCATAACGCATAACGCATAACGCATAACGCATAACGCATAACGCATAACGCATAAAGCATAACGCTTAACGAATAACGCATAACGCATGACACATTACTCATAACGCATTACGCATAACGCATAACGCATAACGGATAACGCATAATGCATAACGCATAACGCTTAACGCATGACGCATATCGCATAACGCATAACGCATAACGCATAACGGATAACGCATAACGCATAATGCATAACGCATAACGCATAACGCATAACGCATAACGCATAACGCATATCGCATAACGCGTAACGCATAACGGATAACGCATAACGCTCAATGAAAAAGTCATAACGCATATCGCATAACGTATAACGCTTAACGCATAACGCATAACGCATAACGCGTAACGCATAACGGATAACGCATAACGGATAACGCATAACGCATAACGCATAACGGATAACGCATGACGCATAACGGATAACCCACAACGCATAACGCATAAAGCATAGTCCATAACGCATAACGCATGACACATTACTCATAACGCATAACGCATAACGCATAACGCATAACGCATAACGCATAACGCATAACGCATAACGCATAACGCATAACGCATAACGCATAACGCATAACGCATAACGCATAACGCATAACGCATAACGCATAACGCATAACGCATAACGCATAACGCATAACGGATAACGCATGACGCATAACGCATAACGCATAACGCATAACGCATAACGCGTAACGCATAACGCATAACGCATAACGCATAACGCATAACGCATAACGCATAACGCATAACGCATAACGCATAACGCATAACGCATAACGCATAACGCATAACGCATAACGCATAACGCATGACGCATAACGGATAACCCATAACGCATAACGCATAAAGCATAGTCCATAACGGATAACGCATGACGCATAACGGATAACCCATAACGCATAACGCATAAAGCATAGTCCATAACGCATAACGCATGACACATTACTCATAACGCATTACGCATAACGCATAACGCATAATGCATAACGCATTACGCATAACGCATAACGCTCAATGAAAAAGTCATAACGCATAACGCATAACGCATAACGCATAACGCATAACGCATAACGCATAACGCATAACGCATAACGCATAACGCATAACGCATAACGCATAACGCATAACGCATAACGCATAACGCATAACGCATAACGCATAACGCATAACGCATAACGCATAAAGCATAACGCTTAACGAATAACGCATAACGCATGACACATTACTCATAACGCATTACGCATAACGCATAACGCATAACGGATAACGCATAATGCATAACGCATAACGCTTAACGCATGACGCATATCGCATAACGCATAACGCATAACGCATAACGGATAACGCATAACGCATAATGCATAACGCATAACGCATAACGCATAACGCATAACGCATAACGCATATCGCATAACGCGTAACGCATAACGGATAACGCATAACGCTCAATGAAAAAGTCATAACGCATATCGCATAACGTATAACGCTTAACGCATAACGCATAACGCATAACGCGTAACGCATAACGGATAACGCATAACGGATAACGCATAACGCATAACGCATAACGGATAACGCATGACGCATAACGGATAACCCACAACGCATAACGCATAAAGCATAGTCCATAACGCATAACGCATGACACATTACTCATAACGCATAACGCATAACGCATAACGCATAACGCATAACGCATAACGCATAACGCATAACGCATAACGCATAACGCATAACGCATAACGCATAACGCATAACGCATAACGCATAACGCATAACGCATAACGCATAACGCATAACGGATAACGCATGACGCATAACGCATAACGCATAACGCATAACGCATAACGCGTAACGCATAACGCATAACGCATAACGCATAACGCATAACGCATAACGCATAACGCATAACGCATAACGCATAACGCATAACGCATAACGCATAACGCATAACGCATAACGCATAACGCATAACGCATAACGCATATCGCATAACGCATAACGTTCAATGAAAAAGTCATAACGCATAACGCATATCGCATAACCCGTAAAGCACAACGCATAACACATAACGCATAACGCATAACGCATAACACATAACGCATAACGCATAACGCATAACGCATAACGCATAACGCATAACGCATAACGCATAACGCATAGCGGATAACGAATAACGCATATCGCATAACGTATAACGCATAACGCATAACGCATAACGCATAACGCATAACGCATAACGCATAACGCATAACGCATAACGCATAACGCATAACGCATAACGCATAACGCATAACGCATAACGCATAACGCATAACGCATAACGCATAACGCATAACGCATAAAGCATAACGCTTAACGAATAACGCATAACGCATGACACATTACTCATAACGCATTACGCATAACGCATAACGCATAACGCAGAACGCATAACGCATAACGCATAACGCATAACGCATAACGCATAACGCATAACGCATAACGCATAACGCATAACGCATAACGCATAACGCATAACGCATATCGCATAACGCATAACGTTCAATGAAAAAGTCATAACGCATAACGCATATCGCATAACCCGTAAAGCACAACGCATAACACATAACGCATAACGCATAACGCATAACACATAACGCATAACGCATAACGCATAACGCATAACGCATAACGCATAACGCATAACGCATAACGCATAGCGGATAACGAATAACGCATATCGCATAACGTATAACGCATAACGCATAACGCATAACGCATAACGCATAACGCATAACGCATAACGCATAACGCATAACGCATAACGCATAACGCATAACGCATAACGCATAACGCATAACGCATAACGCATAACGCATAACGCATAACGCATAACGCATAACGCATAACGCATAACGCATAACGCATAACGCATAACGCATAACGCATAACGCATAACGCATAACGCATAACGCATAACGCATAACGCATAACGCATAACGCATAACGCATAACGCATAACGCATAACGCATAACGCATAACGCATAACGCATAACGCATAACGCATAACGCATAACGCATAACGCATAACGCATAACGCATAACGCATAACGGATAACGCATGACGCATAACGGATAACCCACAACGCATAACGCATAAAGCATAACGAATAACGCATATCGCATAACGTATAACGCTTAACGCATAACGCATAACGCATAACGCATAACGCGTAACGCATAACGGATAACGCATAACGCATAACGCATAACGCATAACGCATAACGCATAACGCATAACGCATAACGCATAACGCATAACGCATAACGCATAACGCATAACGCATAACGCATGACGCATGACGCATAACGCATAACGCATAACGCATAACGCATAACGCATAACGCATAACGCATAACGCATAACGCATAACGCATAACGCATAACGCATAACGCATAACGAATAACGCATATCGCATAACGTATAACGCTTAACGCATAACGCATAACGCATAACGCAGAACGCGTAACGCATAACGCATAACGCATATCGCATAACCCGTAATGCACAACGCATAACACATAACGCATAACGCATAACGCAGAACGCATAACGCATAACGCATAACGCATAACGCATAACGCATAACACATAACGCATAACGCATAACGCATAACGCATAACGCATAACGCATAACGCATAACGCATAACGCATAACGCATAACGCATAACGCATAACGCATAACGCATAACATATAACGCATAACGAATAACGCATATCGCATAACGTATAACGCATAACGCATAACGCATAACGCATAACGAATAACGCATATCGCATAACGTATAACGCTTAACGCATAACGCATAACGCATAACGCATAACGCATAACGCGTAACGCATGACGGATAACGCATAACGGATAACGCATAACGCATAACGCATAACGGATAACGCATGACGCATAACGGATAACCCACAACGCATAACGCATAAAGCATAGTCCATAACGCATAACGCATGACACATTACTCATAACGCATTACGCATAACCCATAACGCATAATGCATAACGCATTACGCATAACGCATAACGCTCAATGAAAAAGTCATAACGCATAACGCATATCGCATAACCCGTAAAGCACAACGCATAACACATAACGCATAACGCATAACGCATAACGCATAACGCATAACGCATAACGCATAACGCATAATGCATAACGCATAACGCATAACGCATAACGCATAACGCATAACGCATAACGCATAACGCATAACGCATAACGCATAACGCATAACGCATAACGCATAACGCATAACGCATAACGCATAACGTATAACGCATAACGCATAACGCATAACGCATAACGCATAACGCATAACGCATAACGCATAACGCGTAACGCATAACGGATAACGCATAACGGATAACGCATAACGCATAACGGATAACGCATGACGCATAACGGGTAACCCACAACGCATAACGCATAAAGCATAGTCCATAACGCATAACGCATGACACATTACTCATAACGCATTACGCATAACGCATAACGCATAACGCATAACGCATAACGCATAACGCATAACGCATAACGCATAACGCATAACGCATAACGCATAACGCATAACGCATAACGCATAACGCATAACGCATAACGCATAACGGATAACGC
The DNA here is from genome assembly GCF_051020765.1 of Lasioglossum baleicum. Taxonomy (NCBI): domain Eukaryota; kingdom Metazoa; phylum Arthropoda; class Insecta; order Hymenoptera; family Halictidae; genus Lasioglossum; species Lasioglossum baleicum. Next base: position 97,150 of record NW_027469325.1, read on the forward strand.
ATGACGCATAACGCATAACGCATAACGCATAACGCATAACGCATAACGCATAACGCATAACGCATAACGCATAACGCATAACGCATAACGCATAACGCATAACGCATAACGCATAACGCATAACGCATAACGCATAACGCATAACGCATAACGCATAACGCATAACGCATAACGCATAACGCATAACGCATAACGCATAACGCATAACGCATAACGCATAACGCATAAAGCATAACGCTTAACGAATAACGCATAACGCATGACACATTACTCATAACGCATTACGCATAACGCATAACGCATAACGGATAACGCATAATGCATAACGCATAACGCTTAACGCATGACGCATATCGCATAACGCATAACGCATAACGGATAACGCATAACGCATAATGCATAACGCATAACGCATAACGCATAACGCATAACGCATAACGCATAACGCGTAACGCATAACGGATAACGCATAACGCTCAATGAAAAAGTCATAACGCATATCGCATAACGTATAACGCTTAACGCATAACGCATAACGCATAACGCGTAACGCATAACGGATAACGCATAACGGATAACGCATAACGCATAACGCATAACGGATAACGCATGACGCATAACGGATAACCCACAACGCATAACGCATAAAGCATAGTCCATAACGCATAACGCATGACACATTACTCATAACGCATAACGCATAACGCATAACGCATAACGCATAACGCATAACGCATAACGCATAACGCATAACGCATAACGCATAACGCATAACGCATAACGCATAACGCATAACGCATAACGCATAACGCATAACGCATAACGCATAACGCATAACGCATAACGCATAACGCATAACGCATAACGCATAACGCATAACGCATAACGCATAACGCATAACGCATAACGCATAACGCATAACGGATAACGCATGACGCATAACGCATAACGCATAACGCATAACGCATAACGCGTAACGCATAACGCATAACGCATAACGCATAACGCATAACGCATAACGCATAACGCATAACGCATAACGCATAACGCATAACGCATAACGCATAACGCATAACGCATAACGCATGACGCATAACGGATAACCCATAACGCATAACGCATAAAGCATAGTCCATAACGGATAACGCATGACGCATAACGGATAACCCATAACGCATAACGCATAAAGCATAGTCCATAACGCATAACGCATGACACATTACTCATAACGCATTACGCATAACGCATAACGCATAATGCATAACGCATTACGCATAACGCATAACGCTCAATGAAAAAGTCATAACGCATAACGCATAACGCATAACGCATAACGCATAACGCATAACGCATAACGCATAACGCATAACGCATAACGCATAACGCATAACGCATAACGCATAACGCATAACGCATAATGCATAACGCATAACGCTTAACGCATGACGCATATCGCATAACGCATAACGCATAACGCATAACGCATAACGGATAACGCATAACGCATAATGCATAACGCATAACGCATAACGCATAACGCATAACGCATAACGCATAACGCATAACGCATAACGCGTAACGCATAACGGATAACGCATAACGCTCAATGAAAAAGTCATAACGCATATCGCATAACGTATAACGCTTAACGCATAACGCATAACGCATAACGCGTAACGCATAACGGATAACGCATAACGGATAACGCATAACGCATAACGCATAACGGATAACGCATGACGCATAACGGATAACCCACAACGCATAACGCATAAAGCATAGTCCATAACGCATAACGCATGACACATTACTCATAACGCATAACGCATAACGCATAACGCATAACGCATAACGCATAACGCATAACGCATAACGCATAACGCATAACGCATAACGCATAACGCATAACGCATAACGCATAACGCATAACGCATAACGCATAACGCATAACGCATAACGCATAACGCATAACGCATAACGCATAACGCATAACGCATAACGCATAACGCATAACGGATAACGCATGACGCATAACGCATAACGCATAACGCATAACGCATAACGCATAACGCGTAACGCATAACGCATAACGCATAACGCATAACGCATAACGCATAACGCATAACGCATAACGCATAACGCATAACGCATAACGCATAACGCATAACGCATGACGCATAACGGATAACCCATAACGCATAACGCATAAAGCATAGTCCATAACGGATAACGCATGACGCATAACGGATAACCCATAACGCATAACGCATAAAGCATAGTCCATAACGCATAACGCATGACACATTACTCATAACGCATTACGCATAACGCATAACGCATAATGCATAACGCATTACGCATAACGCATAACGCTCAATGAAAAAGTCATAACGCATAACGCATAACGCATAACGCATAACGCATAACGCATAACGCATAACGCATAACGCATAACGCATAACGCATAACGCATAACGCATAACGCATAACGCATAACGCATAACGCATAACGCATAACGCATAACGCATAACGCATAACGCATAACGCATAACGCATAACGCATAACGCATAACGCATAACGCATAACGCATAACGCATAAAGCATAACGCTTAACGAATAACGCATAACGCATGACACATTACTCATAACGCATTACGCATAACGCATAACGCATAACGGATAACGCATAATGCATAACGCATAACGCTTAACGCATGACGCATATCGCATAACGCATAACGCATAACGCATAACGGATAACGCATAACGCATAATGCATAACGCATAACGCATAACGCATAACGCATAACGCATAACGCATATCGCATAACGCGTAACGCATAACGGATAACGCATAACGCTCAATGAAAAAGTCATAACGCATATCGCATAACGTATAACGCTTAACGCATAACGCATAACGCATAACGCGTAACGCATAACGGATAACGCATAACGGATAACGCATAACGCATAACGCATAACGGATAACGCATGACGCATAACGGATAACCCACAACGCATAACGCATAAAGCATAGTCCATAACGCATAACGCATGACACATTACTCATAACGCATAACGCATAACGCATAACGCATAACGCATAACGCATAACGCATAACGCATAACGCATAACGCATAACGCATAACGCATAACGCATAACGCATAACGCATAACGCATAACGCATAACGCATAACGCATAACGCATAACGCATAACGCATAACGGATAACGCATGACGCATAACGCATAACGCATAACGCATAACGCATAACGCGTAACGCATAACGCATAACGCATAACGCATAACGCATAACGCATAACGCATAACGCATAACGCATAACGCATAACGCATAACGCATAACGCATAACGCATAACGCATAACGCATAACGCATGACGCATAACGGATAACCCATAACGCATAACGCATAAAGCATAGTCCATAACGGATAACGCATGACGCATAACGGATAACCCATAACGCATAACGCATAAAGCATAGTCCATAACGCATAACGCATGACACATTACTCATAACGCATTACGCATAACGCATAACGCATAATGCATAACGCATTACGCATAACGCATAACGCTCAATGAAAAAGTCATAACGCATAACGCATAACGCATAACGCATAACGCATAACGCATAACGCATAACGCATAACGCATAACGCATAACGCATAACGCATAACGCATAACGCATAACGCATAACGCATAACGCATAACGCATAACGCATAACGCATAACGCATAACGCATAAAGCATAACGCTTAACGAATAACGCATAACGCATGACACATTACTCATAACGCATTACGCATAACGCATAACGCATAACGGATAACGCATAATGCATAACGCATAACGCTTAACGCATGACGCATATCGCATAACGCATAACGCATAACGCATAACGGATAACGCATAACGCATAATGCATAACGCATAACGCATAACGCATAACGCATAACGCATAACGCATATCGCATAACGCGTAACGCATAACGGATAACGCATAACGCTCAATGAAAAAGTCATAACGCATATCGCATAACGTATAACGCTTAACGCATAACGCATAACGCATAACGCGTAACGCATAACGGATAACGCATAACGGATAACGCATAACGCATAACGCATAACGGATAACGCATGACGCATAACGGATAACCCACAACGCATAACGCATAAAGCATAGTCCATAACGCATAACGCATGACACATTACTCATAACGCATAACGCATAACGCATAACGCATAACGCATAACGCATAACGCATAACGCATAACGCATAACGCATAACGCATAACGCATAACGCATAACGCATAACGCATAACGCATAACGCATAACGCATAACGCATAACGCATAACGGATAACGCATGACGCATAACGCATAACGCATAACGCATAACGCATAACGCGTAACGCATAACGCATAACGCATAACGCATAACGCATAACGCATAACGCATAACGCATAACGCATAACGCATAACGCATAACGCATAACGCATAACGCATAACGCATAACGCATAACGCATAACGCATAACGCATGACGCATAACGGATAACCCATAACGCATAACGCATAAAGCATAGTCCATAACGGATAACGCATGACGCATAACGGATAACCCATAACGCATAACGCATAAAGCATAGTCCATAACGCATAACGCATGACACATTACTCATAACGCATTACGCATAACGCATAACGCATAATGCATAACGCATTACGCATAACGCATAACGCTCAATGAAAAAGTCATAACGCATAACGCATAACGCATAACGCATAACGCATAACGCATAACGCATAACGCATAACGCATAACGCATAACGCATAACGCATAACGCATAACGCATAACGCATAACGCATAACGCATAACGCATAACGCATAACGCATAACGCATAACGCATAACGCATAACGCATAACGCATAACGCATAACGCATAACGCATAACGCATAACGCATAACGCATAACGCATAACGCATAACGCATAACGCATAACGCATAACGCATAACGCATAACGCATAACGCATAACGCATAACGCATAACGCATAACGCATAACGCATAACGCATAACGCATAACGCATAACGCATAACGCATAACGCATAACGCATAACGCATAACGCATAACGCATAACGCATAACGGATAACGCATGACGCATAACGCATAACGCATAACGCATAACGCATAACGCATAACGCGTAACGCATAACGCATAACGCATAACGCATAACGCATAACGCATAACGCATAACGCATAACGCATAACGCATAACGCATAACGCATAACGCATAACGCATAACGCATAACGCATAACGCATAACGCATAACGCATGACGCATAACGGATAACCCATAACGCATAACGCATAAAGCATAGTCCATAACGGATAACGCATGACGCATAACGGATAACCCATAACGCATAACGCATAAAGCATAGTCCATAACGCATAACGCATGACACATTACTCATAACGCATTACGCATAACGCATAACGCATAATGCATAACGCATTACGCATAACGCATAACGCTCAATGAAAAAGTCATAACGCATAACGCATAACGCATAACGCATAACGCATAACGCATAACGCATAACGCATAACGCATAACGCATAACGCATAACGCATAACGCATAACGCATAACGCATAACGCATAACGCATAACGCATAACGCATAACGCATAACGCATAACGCATAACGCATAACGCATAACGCATAACGCATAACGCATAACGCATAACGCATAACGCATAACGCATAACGCATAACGCATAACGCATAACGCATAACGCATAACGCATAACGCATAACGCATAACGCATAACGCATAACGCATAACGCATAACGCATAACGCATAACGCATAACGCATAACGCATAACGCATAACGCATAACGCATAACGCATAACGCATAACGCATAACGCATAACGCATAACGCATAACGCATAACGCATAACGCATAACGCATAACGCATAACGCATAACGCATAACGCATAACGCATAACGCATAACGCATAACGCATAACGCATAACGCATAACGCATAACGCATAACGCATAACGCATAACGCATAACGCATAACGCATAACGCATAACGCATAACGCATAACGCATAAAGCATAACGCATAACGCATAACGCATAACGCATAACGCATAACGCATAACGCATAACGCATAACGCATAACGCATAACGCATAACGCATAACGCATAACGCATAACGTATAACGCATAACGCATAACGCATAACGCATAACGCATAACGCATAACGCATAACGCATAACGCATAACGCATAACGCATAACGCATAAAGCATAACGCTTAACGAATAACGCATAACGCATGACACATTACTCATAACGCATTACGCATAACGCATAACGCATAACGGATAACGCATAATGCATAACGCATAACGCTTAACGCATGCCGCATATCGCATAACGCATAACGCATAACGCATAACGGATAACGCATAACGCATAATGCATAACGCATAACGCATAACGCATAACGCATAACGCATAACGCATAACGCATAACGCATAACGCGTAACGCATAACGCATAACGCATAACGCATAACGCATAACGCATAACGCGTAACGCATAACGGATAACGCATAACGCATAACGCATAACGCATAACGCGTAACGCATAACGGATAACGCATAACGGATAACGCATAACGCGTAACGCATAACGGATAACGCATAACGGATAACGCATAACGCATAACGCATAACGCATAACGCATAACGCATAACGCATAACGCATAACGAATAACGCATAACGCATAACGCATAACGCATAACGCATAACGCATAACGCATAACGCATAACGCATAACGCATAACGCATAACGCATAACGCATAACGCATAACGCATAACGCATAACGCATAACGCATAACGCATAACGCATAACGCATAACGCATAACGCATAACGCATAACGCATAACGCATAACGCATAACGCATAACGCATAACTCATAACGCATAACGCATAACGCATAACGCATAACGCATAACGCATAACGCATAACGCATAACGCATAACGCATAACGCATAACGCATAACGCATAACGCATAAAGCATAACGGATAACGCATGACGCATAACGGATAACCCACAACGCATAACGCATAACGCATAACGCATAACGCATAACGCATAACGCATAACGTATAACGCATAACGCATAACGCATAACGCATAACGCATAACGCATAACGCATAACGCATAACGCATAACGCATAACGCATAACGCATAACGCATAACGCATAACGCATAACGCATAACGCATAACGCATAACGCATAACGCATAACGCATAACGCATAACGCATAACGCATAACGCATAACGCATAACGCATAACGCATAACGAATAACGCATAACGCATAACGCATAACGCATAACGCATAACGCATAACGCATAAAGCATAACGCATAACGCATAACGCATAACGCATAACGCATAACGCATAACGCATAACGCATAACGCATAAAGCATAACGCATAACGCATAACGCATAACGCATAACGCATAACGCATAACGCATAACGCATAACGCATAACGCATAACGCATAACGCATAACGTATAACGCATAACGCATAACGCATAACGCATAACGCATAACGCATAACGCATAACGCATAACGCATAACGCATAACGCATAACGCATAACGCATAACGCATAACGCATAAAGCATAACGCTTAACGAATAACGCATAACGCATGACACATTACTCATAACGCATTACGCATAACGCATAACGCATAACGGATAACGCATAACGCATAACGCATAACGCATAACGCATAACGCATAACGCATAACGCATAACGCATAACGCATAACGCATAACGCATAACGCATAACGCATAACGCATAACGCATAACGCATAACGCATAACGCATAACGCATAACGCATAACGCATAACGCATAACGCATAACGCATAACGCATAACGCATAACGCATAACGCATAACGCATAACGCATAACGCATAACGCATAACGCATAACGCATAACGCATAAAGCATAACGCTTAACGAATAACGCATAACGCATGACACATTACTCATAACGCATTACGCATAACGCATAACGCATAACGGATAACGCATAATGCATAACGCATAACGCTTAACGCATGACGCATATCGCATAACGCATAACGCATAACGCATAACGGATAACGCATAACGCATAATGCATAACGCATAACGCATAACGCATAACGCATAACGCATAACGCATAACGCATAACGCATAACGCATAACGCATAACGCATAACGCATAACGCATAACGGATAACGCATAACGCATAACGCATAACGCATAACGCGTAACGCATAACGGATAACGCATAACGCGTAACGCATAACGGATAACGCATAACGGATAACGCATAACGCATAACGCATAACGCATAACGCATAACGCATAACGCATAACGCATAACGCATAACGCATAACGCATAACGCATAACGCATAACGCATAACGCATAACGCATAACGCATAACGCATAACGCATAACGCATAACGCATAACGCATAACGCATAACGCATAACGCATAACGCATAACGCATAACGCATAACGCATAACGCATAACGCATAACGCATAACGCATAACGCATAACGCATAACGCATAACGCATAACGCATAACGCATAACGCATAACGCATAACGCATAACGCATAACGCATAACGCATAACGCATAACGCATAACGCATAACGCATAACGCATAACGCATAACGCATAACGCATAACGCATAACGCATAACGCATAACGCATAACGCATAACGCATAACGCATAACGCATAACGCATAACGCATAACGCATAACGCATAACGCATAACGCATAACGCATAACGCATATCGCATAACGCATAACGCATAACGCATAACGCATAACGCATAACGCATAACGCATAACGCATAACGCATAACGCATAACGCATAACGCATAACGCATAACGCATAACGCATAACGCATAACGTATAACGCATAACGCATAACGCATAACGCATAACGCATAACGCATAACGCATAACGCATAACGCATAACGCATAACGCATAACGCATAACGCATAACGCATAACGCATAACGCATAACGCATAACGCATAACGCATAACGCATAACGCATAACGCATAACGCATAACGCATAACGCATAACGCATAACGAATAACGCATAACGCATAACGCATAACGCACAACGCATAACGCATAACGCATAACGCATAACGCATAACGCATAACGCATAACGCATAACGCATGACGCATAACGCATGACGCATGACGCATAACGCATAACGCATAACGCATAACGCATAACGCATAACGCATAACGCATAACGCATAACGAATAACGCATATCGCATAACGTATAACGCTTAACGCATAACGCATAACGCATAACGCATAACGCGTAACGCATAACGGATAACGCATAACGGATAACGCATAACGCATAACGCATAAAGCATAACGGATAACGCATGACGCATAACGGATAACCCACAACGCATAACGCATAAAGCATAGTCCATAACGCATAACGCATGACACATTACTCATAACGCATTACGCATAACGCATAACGCATAATGCATAACGCATTACGCATAACGCATAACGCTCAATGAAAAAGTCATAACGCATAACGCATATCGCATAACCCGTAAAGCACAACGCATAACGGATAACGCATAACGGATAACGCATAACGCATAACGCATAACGGATAACGCATGACGCATAACGGATAACCCACAACGCATAACGCATAAAGCATAGTCCATAACGCATAACGCATGACACATTACTCATAACGCATTACGCATAACGCATAACGCATAACGCATAACGCATAACGCATAACGCATAACGCATAACGCATAACGCATAACGCATAACGCATAACGCATAACGCATAACGCATAACGCATAACGCATAACGCATAACGCATAACGCATAACGCATAACGCATAACGCATAACGCATAACGAATAACGCATAACGCATAACGCATAACGCATAACGCATAACGCATAACGCATAACGCATAACGCATAACGCATAACGCATAACGCATAACGCATAACGCATAACGCATAACGCATAACGCATAACGCATAACGCATAACGCATAACGCATAACGCATAACGCATAACGCATAACGCATAACGCATAACGCATAACGCATAACTCATAACGCATAACGCATAACGCATAACGCATAACGCATAACGCATAACGCATAACGCATAACGCATAACGCATAACGCATAACGCATAACGCATAACGCATAACGCATAACGCATAACGCATAACGCATAACGCATAACGCATAACGCATAACGCATAACGCATAACGCATAACGCATAACGCATAACGCATAACGCATAACGCAGAACGCATAACGCATGACGCATGACGCATAACGCATAACGCATAACGCATAACGCATAACGCATAACGCATAACGCATAACGCATAACGCATAACGCATAACGCATAACGCATAACGCATAACGCGTAACGCATAACGCATAACGCATAACGCATAACGCATAACGCATAACGCATAACGCATAACGCATAACGCATAACGCATAACGCATAACGCATAACGCATAACGCATAACGCATAACGCATAACGCATAACGCATAACGCATAACGCATAACGAATAACGCATAACGCATAACGCATAACGCATAACGCATAACGCATAACGCATAACGCATAACGCATAACGCATAACGCATAACGCATAACGCATAACGCATAACGCATAACGCATAACGCATAACGCATAACGCATAACGCATAACGCATAACGCATAACGCATAACGCATAACGGATAACGCATGACGCATAACGCATAACGCATAACGCATAACGCATAACGCGTAACGCATAACGCATAACGCATAACGCATAACGCATAACGCATAACGCATAACGCATAACGCATAACGCATAACGCATAACGCATAACGCATAACGCATAACGCATAACGCATGACGCATAACGCATAAAGCATAGTCCATAACGGATAACGCATGACGCATAACGGATAACCCATAACGCATAACGCATAAAGCATAGTCCATAACGCATAACGCATGACACATTACTCATAACGCATTACGCATAACGCATAACGCATTACGCATAACGCATAACGCATAATGCATAACGCATTACGCATAACGCATAACGCTCAATGAAAAAGTCATAACGCATAACGCATAACGCATAACGCATAACGCATAACGCATAACGCATAACGCATAACGCATAACGCATAACGCATAACGCATAACGCATAACGCATAACGCATAACGCATAACGCATAACGCATAACGCATAACGCATAACGCATAACGCATAACGCATAACGCATAACGCATAACGCATAACGCATAACGCATAACGCATAACGCATAACGCATAACGCATAACGCATAACGTATAACGCATAACGCATAACGCATAACGCATAACGCATAACGCATAACGCATAACGCATAACGCATAACGTATAACGCATAACGCATAACGCATAACGCATAACGCATAACGCATAACGCATAACGCATAACGCATAACGCATAACGCATAACGCATAACGCATAACGCGTAACGCATAACGCATAACGCATAACGCATAACGCATAACGCATAACGCATAACGCATAACGCATAACGCATAACGCATAACGCATAACGCATAACGCATAACGCATAACGCATGACGCATAACGCATAAAGCATAGTCCATAACGGATAACGCATGACGCATAACGGATAACCCATAACGCATAACGCATAAAGCATAGTCCATAACGCATAACGCATGACACATTACTCATAACGCATTACGCATAACGCATAACGCATTACGCATAACGCATAACGCATAATGCATAACGCATTACGCATAACGCATAACGCTCAATGAAAAAGTCATAACGCATAACGCATAACGCATAACGCATAACGCATAACGCATAACGCATAACGCATAACGCATAACGCATAACGCATAACGCATAACGCATAACGCATAACGCATAACGCATAACGCATAACGCATAACGCATAACGCATAACGCATAACGCATAACGCATAACGCATAACGCATAACGCATAACGCATAACGCATAACGCATAACGCATAACGCATAACGCATAACGCATAACGTATAACGCATAACGCATAACGCATAACGCATAACGCATAACGCATAACGCATAACGCATAACGCATAACGTATAACGCATAACGCATAACGCATAACGCATAACGCATAACGCATAACGCATAACGCATAACGCATAACGCATAACGCATAACGCATAACGCATAACGCATAAAGCATAACGCTTAACGAATAACGCATAACGCATGACACATTACTCATAACGCATTACGCATAACGCATAACGCATAACGGATAACGCATAATGCATAACGCATAACGCTTAACGCATGCCGCATATCGCATAACGCATAACGCATAACGCATAACGGATAACGCATAACGCATAATGCATAACGCATAACGCATAACGCATAACGCATAACGCATAACGCATAACGCATAACGCATAACGCATAACGCGTAACGCATAACGGATAACGCATAACGCATAACGCATAACGCATAACGCGTAACGCATAACGGATAACGCATAACGGATAACGCATAACGCGTAACGCATAACGGATAACGCATAACGGATAACGCATAACGCATAACGCATAACGCATAACGCATAACGCATAACGCATAACGCATAACGCATAACGCATAACGCATAACGCATAACGCATAACGCATAACGCATAACGCATAACGCATAACGCATAACGCATAACGCATAACGCATAACGCATAACGCATAACGCATAACGCATAACGCATAACGCATAACGCATAACGCATAACGCATAACGCATAACGCATAACGCATAACGCATAACGCATAACGCATAACGCATAACGCATAACGCATAACGCATAACGCATAACGCATAACGCATAACGCATAACGCATAACGCATAACGCATAACGCATAACGCATAACGCATAACGCATAACGCATAACGCATAACGCATAACGCATAACGCATAACGCATAACGCATAACGCATATCGCATAACGCATAACGCATAACGCATAACGCATAACGCATAACGCATAACGCATAACGCATAACGCATAACGCATAACGCATAACGCATAACGCATAACGCATAACGTATAACGCATAACGCATAACGCATAACGCATAACGCATAACGCATAACGCATAACGCATAACGCATAACGCATAACGCATAACGCATAACGCATAACGCATAACGCATAACGCATAACGCATAACGCATAACGCATAACGCATAACGCATAACGCATAACGAATAACGCATAACGCATAACGCATAACGCACAACGCATAACGCATAACGCATAACGCATAACGCATAACGCATAACGCATAACGCATGACGCATGACGCATAACGCATAACGCATAACGCATAACGCATAACGCATAACGCATAACGCATAACGCATAACGCATAACGAATAACGCATATCGCATAACGTATAACGCTTAACGCATAACGCATAACGCATAACGCATAACGCGTAACGCATAACGGATAACGCATAACGGATAACGCATAACGCATAACGCATAAAGCATAACGGATAACGCATGACGCATAACGGATAACCCACAACGCATAACGCATAAAGCATAGTCCATAACGCATAACGCATAACGCATGACACATTACTCATAACGCATTACGCATAACGCATAACGCATAATGCATAACGCATTACGCATAACGCATAACGCATAACGCATAACGCATAACGCATAACGCATAACGCATAACGAATAACGCATAACGCATAACGCATAACGCACAACGCATAACGCATAACGCATAACGCATAACGCATAACGCATAACGCATAACGCATGACGCATGACGCATAACGCATAACGCATAACGCATAACGCATAACGCATAACGAATAACGCATAACGCATAACGCATAACGCACAACGCATAACGCATAACGCATAACGCATAACGCATAACGCATAACGCATAACGCATGACGCATGACGCATAACGCATAACGCATAACGCATAACGCATAACGCATAACGCATAACGCATAACGCATAACGCATAACGCATAACGCATAACGCATAACGCATAACGCATAACGCATAACGCATAACGCATAACGCATAACGCATAACGCATGACGCATAACGCATAAAGCATAGTCCATAACGGATAACGCATGACGCATAACGGATAACCCATAACGCATAACGCATAAAGCATAGTCCATAACGCATAACGCATGACACATTACTCATAACGCATTACGCATAACGCATAACGCATTACGCATAACGCATAACGCATAATGCATAACGCATTACGCATAACGCATAACGCTCAATGAAAAAGTCATAACGCATAACGCATAACGCATAACGCATAACGCATAACGCATAACGCATAACGCATAACGCATAACGCATAACGCATAACGCATAACGCATAACGCATAACGCATAACGCATAACGCATAACGCATAACGCATAACGCATAACGCATAACGCATAACGCATAACGCATAACGCATAACGCATAACGCATAACGCATAACGCATAACGCATAACGCATAACGCATAACGCATAACGCATAACGCATAACGCATAACGCATAACGCATAACGCATAACGCATAACGCATAACGCATAACGTATAACGCATAACGCATAACGCATAACGCATAACGCATAACGCATAACGCATAACGCATAACGCATAACGCATAACGCATAACGCATAACGCATAACGCATAAAGCATAACGCTTAACGAATAACGCATAACGCATGACACATTACTCATAACGCATTACGCATAACGCATAACGCATAACGGATAACGCATAATGCATAACGCATAACGCTTAACGCATGCCGCATATCGCATAACGCATAACGCATAACGCATAACGGATAACGCATAACGCATAATGCATAACGCATAACGCATAACGCATAACGCATAACGCATAACGCATAACGCATAACGCATAACGCGTAACGCATAACGGATAACGCATAACGCATAACGCATAACGCGTAACGCATAACGGATAACGCATAACGGATAACGCATAACGCGTAACGCATAACGGATAACGCATAACGGATAACGCATAACGCATAACGCATAACGCATAACGCATAACGCATAACGCATAACGCATAACGCATAACGCATAACGCATAACGCATAACGCATAACGCATAACGCATAACGCATAACGCATAACGCATAACGCATAACGCATAACGCATAACGCATAACGCATAACGCATAACGCATAACGCATAACGCATAACGCATAACGCATAACGCATAACGCATAACGCATAACGCATAACGCATAACGCATAACGCATAACGCATAACGCATAACGCATAACGCATAACGCATAACGCATAACGCATAACGCATAACGCATAACGCATAACGCATAACGCATAACGCATAACGCATAACGCATAACGCATAACGCATAACGCATAACGCATAACGCATAACGCATATCGCATAACGCATAACGCATAACGCATAACGCATAACGCATAACGCATAACGCATAACGCATAACGCATAACGCATAACGCATAACGCATAACGCATAACGCATAACGTATAACGCATAACGCATAACGCATAACGCATAACGCATAACGCATAACGCATAACGCATAACGCATAACGCATAACGCATAACGCATAACGCATAACGCATAACGCATAACGCATAACGCATAACGCATAACGCATAACGCATAACGCATAACGCATAACGAATAACGCATAACGCATAACGCATAACGCACAACGCATAACGCATAACGCATAACGCATAACGCATAACGCATAACGCATAACGCATAACGCATGACGCATGACGCATAACGCATAACGCATAACGCATAACGCATAACGCATAACGCATAACGCATAACGCATAACGCATAACGAATAACGCATATCGCATAACGTATAACGCTTAACGCATAACGCATAACGCATAACGCATAACGCGTAACGCATAACGGATAACGCATAACGGATAACGCATAACGCATAACGCATAAAGCATAACGGATAACGCATGACGCATAACGGATAACCCACAACGCATAACGCATAAAGCATAGTCCATAACGCATAACGCATAACGCATGACACATTACTCATAACGCATTACGCATAACGCATAACGCATAATGCATAACGCATTACGCATAACGCATAACGCATAACGCATATCGCATAACCCGTAAAGCACAACGCATAACGGATAACGCATAACGGATAACGCATAACGCATAACGCATAACGGATAACGCATGACGCATAACGGATAACCCACAACGCATAACGCATAAAGCATAGTCCATAACGCATAACGCATGACACATTACTCATAACGCATTACGCATAACGCATAACGCATAACGCATAACGCATAACGCATAACGCATAACGCATAACGCATAACGCATAACGCATAACGCATAACGCATAACGCATAACGCATAACGCATAACGCATAACGCATAACGCATAACGCATAACGCATAACGCATAACGCATAACGCATAACGCATAACGCATAACGCATAACGCATAACGTATAACGCATAACGCATAACGCATAACGCATAACGCATAACGCATAACGCATAACGCACAACGCATAACGCATAACGCATAACGCATAACGCATAACGCATAAAGCATAACGCTTAACGAATAACGCATAACGCATGACACATTACTCATAACGCATTACGCATAACGCATAACGCATAACGGATAACGCATAATGCATAACGCATAACGCTTAACGCATGCCGCATATCGCATAACGCATAACGCATAACGCATAACGGATAACGCATAACGCATAATGCATAACGCATAACGCATAACGCATAACGCATAACGCATAACGCATAACGCATAACGCATAACGCATAACGCATAACGCATAACGCGTAACGCATAACGGATAACGCATAACGCATAACGCATAACGCATAACGCATAACGCATAACGCATAACGCATAACACATAACGCATAACGCGTAACGCATAACGGATAACGCATAACGGATAACGCATAACGCGTAACGCATAACGGATAACGCATAACGGATAACGCATAACGCATAACGCATAACGCATAACGCATAACGCATAACGCATAACGCATAACGCATAACGCATAACGCATAACGCATAACGCATAACGCATAACGCATAACGCATAACGCATAACGCATAACGCATAACGCATAACGCATAACGCATAACGCATAACGCATAACGCATAACGCATAACGCATAACGCATAACGCATAACGCATAACGCATAACGCATAACGCATAACGCATAACGCATAACGCATAACGCATAACGCATAACGCATAACGCATAACGCATAACGCATAACGCATAACGCATAACGGATAACGCATAACGCATAATGCATAACGCATAACGCATAACGCATAACGCATAACGCATAACGCATAACGCATAACGCATAACGCATAACGCATAACGCATAACGCATAACGCATAACGCATAACGCATAACGCATAACGCATAACGCATAACGCATAACGCATAACACATAACGCATAACGCATAACGCATAACGCATAACGCATAACGCATAACGCATAACGCATAACGCATAACGCATAACGCATAACGCATAACGCATAACGCATAACGAATAACGCATAACGCATAACGCATAACGCACAACGCATAACGCATAACGCATAACGCATAACGCATAACGCATAACGCATAACGCATGACGCATGACGCATAACGCATAACGCATAACGCATAACGCATAACGCATAACGCATAACGCATAACGCATAACGCATAACGAATAACGCATATCGCATAACGTATAACGCTTAACGCATAACGCATAACGCATAACGCATAACGCGTAACGCATAACGGATAACGCATAACGGATAACGCATAACGCATAACGCATAAAGCATAACGGATAACGCATGACGCATAACGGATAACCCACAACGCATAACGCATAAAGCATAGTCCATAACGCATAACGCATGACACATTACTCATAACGCATTACGCATAACGCATAACGCATAATGCATAACGCATTACGCATAACGCATAACGCTCAATGAAAAAGTCATAACGCATAACGCATATCGCATAACCCGTAAAGCACAACGCATAACGGATAACGCATAACGGATAACGCATAACGCATAACGCATAACGGATAACGCATGACGCATAACGGATAACCCACAACGCATAACGCATAAAGCATAGTCCATAACGCATAACGCATGACACATTACTCATAACGCATTACGCATAACGCATAACGCATAACGCATAACGCATAACGCATAACGCATAACGCATAACGCATAACGCATAACGCATAACGCATAACGCATAACGCATAACGCATAACGCATAACGCATAACGCATAACGCATAACGCATAACGCATAACGCATAACGCATAACGCATAACGCATAACGCATAACGAATAACGCATAACGCATAACGCATAACGCATAACGCATAACGCATAACGCATAACGCATAACGCATAACGCATAACGCATAACGCATAACGCATAACGCATAACGCATAACGCATAACGCATAACGCATAACGCATAACGCATAACGCATAACGCATAACGCATAACGCATAACGCATAACGCATAACGCATAACTCATAACGCATAACGCATAACGCATAACGCATAACGCATAACGCATAACGCATAACGCATAACGCATAACGCATAACGCATAACGCATAACGCATAACGCATAACGCATAACGCATAACGCATAACGCATAACGCATAACGCATAACGCATAACGCATAACGCATAACGCATAACGCATAACGCATAACGCATAACGCATAACGCATAACGCATAACGAATAACGCATAACGCATAACGCATAACGCACAACGCATAACGCATAACGCATAACGCATAACGCATAACGCATAACGCATAACGCATGACGCATAACGCATAACGCATAACGCATAACGCATAACGCATAACGCATAACGCATAACGCATAACGCATAACGCATAAC
This sequence comes from Lasioglossum baleicum, assembly GCF_051020765.1. Taxonomy (NCBI): domain Eukaryota; kingdom Metazoa; phylum Arthropoda; class Insecta; order Hymenoptera; family Halictidae; genus Lasioglossum; species Lasioglossum baleicum. The sequence goes on from NW_027469325.1 coordinate 116,559, forward strand.
GCATAACGCATAACGCATAACGCATAACGCATAACGCATAACGCATAACGCATAACGCATAACGCATAACGCATAACGCATAACGCATAACGGATAACGCATGACGCATAACGCATAACGCATAACGCATAACGCATAACGCGTAACGCATAACGCATAACGCATAACGCATAACGCATAACGCATAACGCATAACGCATAACGCATAACGCATAACGCATAACGCATAACGCATAACGCATAACGCATAACGCATGACGCATAACGCATAAAGCATAGTCCATAACGGATAACGCATGACGCATAACGGATAACCCATAACGCATAACGCATAAAGCATAGTCCATAACGCATAACGCATGACACATTACTCATAACGCATTACGCATAACGCATAACGCATTACGCATAACGCATAACGCATAATGCATAACGCATTACGCATAACGCATAACGCTCAATGAAAAAGTCATAACGCATAACGCATAACGCATAACGCATAACGCATAACGCATAACGCATAACGCATAACGCATAACGCATAACGCATAACGCATAACGCATAACGCATAACGCATAACGCATAACGCATAACGCATAACGCATAACGCATAACGCATAACGCATAACGCATAACGCATAACGCATAACGCATAACGCATAACGCATAACGCATAACGCATAACGCATAACGCATAACGCATAACGCATAACGCATAACGCATAACGCATAACGCATAACGCATAACGCATAACGCATAACGCATAACGCATAACGCATAACGTATAACGCATAACGCATAACGCATAACGCATAACGCATAACGCATAACGCATAACGCATAACGCATAACGCATAACGCATAACGCATAACGCATAACGCATAAAGCATAACGCTTAACGAATAACGCATAACGCATGACACATTACTCATAACGCATTACGCATAACGCATAACGCATAACGGATAACGCATAATGCATAACGCATAACGCTTAACGCATGCCGCATATCGCATAACGCATAACGCATAACGCATAACGGATAACGCATGACGCATAATGCATAACGCATAACGCATAACGCATAACGCATAACGCATAACGCATAACGCATAACGCATAACGCGTAACGCATAACGGATAACGCATAACGCATAACGCATAACGCATAACGCATAACGCGTAACGCATAACGGATAACGCATAACGGATAACGCATAACGCGTAACGCATAACGGATAACGCATAACGGATAACGCATAACGCATAACGCATAACGCATAACGCATAACGAATAACGCATAACGCATAACGCATAACGCATAACGCATAACGCATAACGCATAACGCATAACGCATAACGCATAACGCATAACGCATAACGCATAACGCATAACGCATAACGCATAACGCATAACGCATAACGCATAACGCATAACGCATAACGCATAACGCATAACGCATAACGCATAACGCATAACGCATAACGCATAACGCATAACGCATAACGCATAACGCATAACGCATAACGCATAACGCATAACGCATAACGCATAACGCATAACGCATAACGCATAACGCATAACGCATAACGCATAACGCATAACGCATAACGCATAACGCATAACGCATAACGCATAACGCATAACGCATAACGCATATCGCATAACGCATAACGCATAACGCATAACGCATAACGCATAACGCATAACGCATAACGCATAACGCATAACGCATAACGCATAACGCATAACGCATAACGCATAACGCATAACGTATAACGCATAACGCATAACGCATAACGCATAACGCATAACGCATAACGCATAACGCATAACGCATAACGCATAACGCATAACGCATAACGCATAACGCATAACGCATAACGCATAACGCATAACGCATAACGCATAACGCATAACGCATAACGCATAACGAATAACGCATAACGCATAACGCATAACGCACAACGCATAACGCATAACGCATAACGCATAACGCATAACGCATAACGCATAACGCATGACGCATGACGCATAACGCATAACGCATAACGCATAACGCATAACGCATAACGCATAACGCATAACGCATAACGCATAACGAATAACGCATATCGCATAACGTATAACGCTTAACGCATAACGCATAACGCATAACGCATAACGCGTAACGCATAACGGATAACGCATAACGGATAACGCATAACGCATAACGCATAAAGCATAACGGATAACGCATGACGCATAACGGATAACCCACAACGCATAACGCATAAAGCATAGTCCATAACGCATAACGCATAACGCATGACACATTACTCATAACGCATTACGCATAACGCATAACGCATAATGCATAACGCATTACGCATAACGCATAACGCTCAATGAAAAAGTCATAACGCATAACGCATATCGCATAACCCGTAAAGCACAACGCATAACGGATAACGCATAACGGATAACGCATAACGCATAACGCATAACGGATAACGCATGACGCATAACGGATAACCCACAACGCATAACGCATAAAGCATAGTCCATAACGCATAACGCATGACACATTACTCATAACGCATTACGCATAACGCATAACGCATAACGCATAACGCATAACGCATAACGCATAACGCATAACGCATAACGCATAACGCATAACGCATAACGCATAACGCATAACGCATAACGCATAACGCATAACGCATAACGCATAACGCATAACGCATAACGCATAACGCATAACGCATAACGCATAACGCATAACGCATAACGCATAACGCATAACGCATAACGTATAACGCATAACGCATAACGCATAACGCATAACGCATAACGCATAACGCATAACGCATAACGCATAACGCATAACGCATAACGCATAACGCATAACGCATAACGCATAAAGCATAACGCTTAACGAATAACGCATAACGCATGACACATTACTCATAACGCATTACGCATAACGCATAACGCATAACGGATAACGCATAATGCATAACGCATAACGCTTAACGCATGCCGCATATCGCATAACGCATAACGCATAACGCATAACGGATAACGCATAACGCATAACACATAACGCATAACGCGTAACGCATAACGGATAACGCATAACGGATAACGCATAACGCGTAACGCATAACGGATAACGCATAACGGATAACGCATAACGCATAACGCATAACGCATAACGCATAACGCATAACGCATAACGCATAACGCATAACGCATAACGCATAACGCATAACGCATAACGCATAACGCATAACGCATAACGCATAACGCATAACGCATAACACATAACGCATAACGCATAACGCATAACGCATAACGCATAACGCATAACGCATAACGCATAACGCATAACGCATAACGCATAACGCATAACGCATAACGAATAACGCATAACGCATAACGCATAACGCACAACGCATAACGCATAACGCATAACGCATAACGCATAACGCATAACGCATAACGCATGACGCATGACGCATAACGCATAACGCATAACGCATAACGCATAACGCATAACGCATAACGCATAACGCATAACGCATAACGAATAACGCATATCGCATAACGTATAACGCTTAACGCATAACGCATAACGCATAACGCATAACGCGTAACGCATAACGGATAACGCATAACGGATAACGCATAACGCATAACGCATAAAGCATAACGGATAACGCATGACGCATAACGGATAACCCACAACGCATAACGCATAAAGCATAGTCCATAACGCATAACGCATGACACATTACTCATAACGCATTACGCATAACGCATAACGCATAATGCATAACGCATTACGCATAACGCATAACGCTCAATGAAAAAGTCATAACGCATAACGCATATCGCATAACCCGTAAAGCACAACGCATAACGGATAACGCATAACGGATAACGCATAACGCATAACGCATAACGGATAACGCATGACGCATAACGGATAACCCACAACGCATAACGCATAAAGCATAGTCCATAACGCATAACGCATGACACATTACTCATAACGCATTACGCATAACGCATAACGCATAACGCATAACGCATAACGCATAACGCATAACGCATAACGCATAACGCATAACGCATAACGCATAACGCATAACGCATAACGCATAACGCATAACGCATAACGCATAACGCATAACGCATAACGCATAACGCATAACGCATAACGAATAACGCATAACGCATAACGCATAACGCATAACGCATAACGCATAACGCATAACGCATAACGCATAACGCATAACGCATAACGCATAACGCATAACGCATAACGCATAACGCATAACGCATAACGCATAACGCATAACGCATAACGCATAACGCATAACGCATAACGCATAACGCATAACGCATAACGCATAACTCATAACGCATAACGCATAACGCATAACGCATAACGCATAACGCATAACGCATAACGCATAACGCATAACGCATAACGCATAACGCATAACGCATAACGCATAACGCATAACGCATAACGCATAACGCATAACGCATAACGCATAACGCATAACGCATAACGCATAACGCATAACGCATAACGCATAACGCATAACGCATAACGCATAACGCATAACGCATAACGCATAACGAATAACGCATAACGCATAACGCATAACGCACAACGCATAACGCATAACGCATAACGCATAACGCATAACGCATAACGCATAACGCATGACGCATGACGCATAACGCATAACGCATAACGCATAACGCATAACGCATAACGCATAACGCATAACGCATAACGCATAACGAATAACGCATATCGCATAACGTATAACGCTTAACGCATAACGCATAACGCATAACGCATAACGCGTAACGCATAACGGATAACGCATAACGGATAACGCATAACGCATAACGCATAAAGCATAACGGATAACGCATGACGCATAACGGATAACCCACAACGCATAACGCATAAAGCATAGTCCATAACGCATAACGCATGACACATTACTCATAACGCATTACGCATAACGCATAACGCATAATGCATAACGCATTACGCATAACGCATAACGCTCAATGAAAAAGTCATAACGCATAACGCATATCGCATAACCCGTAAAGCACAACGCATAACACATAACGCATAACGCATAACGCATAACGCATAACGCATAACGCATAACGCATAACGCATAACGCATAACGCATAACGCATAACGCATAACGCATAACGCATAACGCATAACGCATAACGCATAACGCATAACGCATAACGCATAACGCATAACGCATAACGCATAACGCATAACGCATAACGCATAACGGATAACGCATGACGCATAACGCATAACGCATAACGCATAACGCATAACGCGTAACGCATAACGCATAACGCATAACGCATAACGCATAACGCATAACGCATAACGCATAACGCATAACGCATAACGCATAACGCATAACGCATAACGCATAACGCATAACGCATAACGCATAACGCATGACGCATGACGCATAACGGATAACCCATAACGCATAACGCATAAAGCATAGTCCATAACGGATAACGCATGACGCATAACGGATAACCCATAACGCATAACGCATAAAGCATAGTCCATAACGCATAACGCATGACACATTACTCATAACGCATTACGCATAACGCATAACGCATAATGCATAACGCATTACGCATAACGCATAACGCTCAATGAAAAATTCATAACGCATAACGCATAACGCATAACGCATAACGCATAACGCATAACGCATAACGCATAACGCATAACGCATAACGCATAACGCATAACGCATAACGCATAACGCATAACGCATAACGCATAACGCATAACGCATAACGCATAACGCATAACGCATAACGCATAACGCATAACGCATAACGCATAACGCATAACGCATAACGCATAACGCATGACGCATAACGGATAACCCATAACGCATAACGCATAAAGCATAGTCCATAACGGATAACGCATGACGCATAACGGATAACCCATAACGCATAACGCATAAAGCATAGTCCATAACGCATAACGCATGACACATTACTCATAACGCATTACGCATAACGCATAACGCATAATGCATAACGCATTACGCATAACGCATAACGCTCAATGAAAAATTCATAACGCATAACGCATAACGCATAACGCATAACGCATAACGCATAACGCATAACGCATAACGCATAACGCATAACGCATAACGCATAACGCATAACGCATAACGCATAACGCATAACGCATAACGCATAACGCATAACGCATAACGCATAACGCATAACGCATAACGAATAACGCATAACGCATAACGCATAACGCATAACGCATAACGCATAACGCATAACGCATAACGCATAACGCATAACGCATAACGCATAACGCATAACGCATAACGCATAACGCATAACGCATAACGCATAACGCATAATGCATAACGCATAACGCATAACGCATAACGCATAACGCATAACGCATAACGCATAACGCATAACGCGTAACGCATAACGGATAACGCATAACGCTCAATGAAAAAGTCATAACGCATATCGCATAACGTATAACGCTTAACGCATAACGCATAACGCATAACGCGTAACGCATAACGGATAACGCATAACGGATAACGCATAACGCATAACGCATAACGCATAACGCATAACGGATAACGCATGACGCATAACGGATAACCCACAACGCATAACGCATAAAGCATAGTCCATAACGCATAACGCATGACACATTACTCATAACGCATTACGCATAACGCATAACGCATAACGCATAACGCATAACGCATAACGCATAACGCATAACGCATAACGCATAACGCATAACGCATAACGCATAACGCATAACGCATAACGCATAACGCATAACGCATAACGCATAACGCATAACGCATAACGCATAACGCATAACGCATAACGCATAACGGATAACGCATGACGCATAACGCATAACGCATAACGCATAACGCATAACGCATAACGCATAACGCATAACGCATAACGCATAACGCATAACGCATAACGCATAACGCATAACGCATAACGCATAACGCGTAACGCATAACGGATAACGCATAACGGATAACGCATAACGCATAACGCATAACGCATAACGCATAACGCATAACGCATAACGCATAACGCATAACGCATGACGCATGACGCATGACGCATAACGCATAACGCATAACGCATAACGCATAACGCATAACGCATAACGCATAACGCATAACGCATAACGCATAACGCATAACGCATAACGCATAACGCATAACGCATAACGCATAACGCATAACGCATAACGCATAACGCATAACGCATAACGCATAACGCATAACGCATAACGCATAACGCATAACGCATAACGCATAACGCATAACGCATAACGCATAACGCATAACGCATAACGCATAAAGCATAACGCTTAACGAATAACGCATAACGCATGACACATTACTCATAACGCATTACGCATAACGCATAACGCATAACGGATAACGCATAATGCATAACGCATAACGCTTAACGCATGCCGCATATCGCATAACGCATAACGCATAACGCATAACGGATAACGCATAACGCATAATGCATAACGCATAACGCATAACGCATAACGCATAACGCATAACGCATAACGCATAACGCGTAACGCATAACGGATAACGCATAACGCATAACGCATAACGCATAACGCGTAACGCATAACGGATAACGCATAACGGATAACGCATAACGCGTAACGCATAACGGATAACGCATAACGGATAACGCATAACGCATAACGCATAACGCATAACGCATAACGCATAACGCATAACGCATAACGCATAACGCATAACGCATAACGCATAACGCATAACGCATAACGCATAACGCATAACGCATAACGCATAACGCATAACGCATAACGCATAACGCATAACGCATAACGCATAACGCATAACGCATAACGCATAACGGATAACGCATAACGCATAACGCATAACGCATAACGCATAACGCATAACGCATAACGCATAACGCATAACGCATAACGCATAACGCATAACGCATAACGCATAACGCATAACGCATAACGCATAACGCATAACGCATAACGCATAACGCATAACGCATAACGCATAACGCATAACACATAACGCATAACGCGTAACGCATAACGGATAACGCATAACGGATAACGCATAACGCGTAACGCAAACGGATAACGCATAACGGATAACGCATAACGCATAACGCATAACGCATAACGCATAACGCATAACGCATAACGCATAACGCATAACGCATAACGCATAACGCATAACGCATAACGCATAACGCATAACGCATAACGCATAACGCATAACGCATAACGCATAACGCATAACGCATAACGCATAACGCATAACGCATAACGCATAACGCATAACGCATAACGCATAACGCATAACGCATAACGCATAACGCATAACGCATAACGCATAACGCATAACGCATAACGCATAACGCATAACGCATAACGCATAACGCATAACGCATAACGCATAACGCATAACGCATAACGCATAACGCATAACGCATAACGCATAACGCATAACGCATAACGCATAACGCATAACGCATAACGCATAACGCATAACGCATAACGCATAACGCATAACGCATAACGCATAACGCATAACGCATAACGCATAACGCATAACGCATAACGCATAACGCATAACGCATAACGCATAACGCATAACGCATAACGCATAACGCATAACGCATAACGCATAACGCATAACGCATAACGCATAACGCATAACACATAACGCATAACGCGTAACGCATAACGGATAACGCATAACGGATAACGCATAACGCGTAACGCATAACGGATAACGCATAACGGATAACGCATAACGCATAACGCATAACGCATAACGCATAACGGATAACGCATAACGCATAACGCATAACGCATAACGCATAACGCATAACGCATAACGCATAACGCATAACGCATAACGCATAACGCATAACGCATAACGCATAACGCATAACGCATAACGCATAACGCATAACGCATAACGCATAACGCATAACGCATAACGCATAACGCATAACGCATAACGCATAACGCATAACGCATAACGCATAACGCATAACGCATAACGCATAACGCATAACGCATAACGCATAACGCATAGCGGATAACGAATAACGCATATCGCATAACGTATAACGCATAACGCATAACGCATAACGCATAACGCATAACGCATAACGCATAACGCATAACGCATAACGCATAACGCATAACGCATAACGCATAACGCATAACGCATAACGCATAACGCGTAACGCATAACGCATAACGCATAACGCATAACGCATAACGCATAACGCATAACGCATAACGCATAACGCATAACGCATAACGCATAACGCATAACGCATAACGCATAACGCATAACGCATAACGCATAACGCATAACGCATAACGCATAACGCATAACGCATAACGCATAACGCATAACGCATAACGCATAACGCATAACGCATAACGCATAACGCATAACGCATAACGCATAACGCATAACGCATAACGCATAACGCATAACGCATAACGCATAACGCATAACGCATAACGCATAACGAATAACGCATATCGCATAACGCATGACGCATAACGCATGACGCATGACGCATGACGCATAACGCATAACGCATAACGCATAACGCATAACGCATAACGCATAACGCATAACGCATAACGCATAACGCATAACGCATAACGCATAACGCATAACGCATAACGCATAACGCATAACGCATAACGCATAACGCATAACGCATAACGCATAACGCATAACGCATAACGCATAACGCATAACGCATAACGCATAACGCATAACGCATAACGCATAACGCATAAAGCATAACGCTTAACGAATAACGCATAACGCATGACACATTACTCATAACGCATTACGCATAACGCATAACGCATAACGGATAACGCATAATGCATAACGCATAACGCTTAACGCATGACGCATATCGCATAACGCATAACGCATAACGCATAACGGATAACGCATAACGCATAATGCATAACGCATAACGCATAACGCATAACGCATAACGCATAACGCATAACGCATAACGCATAACGCATAACGCGTAACGCATAACGGATAACGCATAACGCTCAATGAAAAAGTCATAACGCATATCGCATAACGTATAACGCTTAACGCATAACGCATAACGCATAACGCATAACGCATAACGCATAACGCATAACGCATAACGCATAACGCATAACGCATAACGCATAACGCATAACGCATAACGCATAACGCATAACGCATAACGCATAACGCATAACGCATAACGCATAACGCATAACGCATAACGCATAACGCATAACGCATAACGCATAACGCATAACGCATAACGAATAACGCATATCGCATAACGCATGACGCATAACGCATGACGCATGACGCATGACGCATAACGCATAACGCATAACGCATAACGCATAACGCATAACGCATAACGCATAACGCATAACGCATAACGCATAACGCATAACGCATAACGCATAACGCATAACGCATAACGCATAACGCATAACGCATAACGCATAACGCATAACGCATAACGCATAACACATAACGCATAACGCATAACGCATAACGCATAACGCATAACGCATAACGCATAACGCATAACGCATAACGCATAACGCATAACGCATAACGCATAACGCATAACGCATAACGAATAACGCATAACGCATAACGCATAACGCACAACGCATAACGCATAACGCATAACGCATGACACATTACTCATAACGCATTACGCATAACGCATAACGCATAATGCATAACGCATTACGCATAACGCATAACGCTCAATGAAAAATTCATAACGCATAACGCATAACGCATAACGCATAACGCATAACGCATAACGCATAACGCATAACGCATAACGCATAACGCATAACGCATAACGCATAACGCATAACGCATAACGCATAACGCATAACGCATAACGCATAACGCATAACGCATAACGCATAACGCATAACGCATAACGCATAACGCATAACGCATAACGCATAACGCATAACGCATAACGCATAACGCATAACGCATAACGCATAACGCATAACGCATAACGCATAACGCATAACGCATAACGCATAACGCATAACGCATAACGCATAACGCATAACGCATAACGCATAACGCATAACGAATAACGCATATCGCATAACGCATAACGCATAACGCATGACGCATGACGCATGACGCATAACGCATAACGCATAACGCATAACGCATAACGCATAACGCATAACGCATAACGCATAACGCATAACGCATAACGCATAACGCATAACGCATAACGCATAACGCATAACGCATAACGCATAACGCATAACGCATAACGCATAACGCATAACGCATAACGCATAACGCATAACGCATAACGCATAACGCATAACGCATAACGCATAACGCATAACGCATAACGCATAACGCATAACGCATAACGCATAACGCATAAAGCATAACGCTTAACGAATAACGCATAACGCATGACACATTACTCATAACGCATTACGCATAACGCATAACGCATAACGGATAACGCATAATGCATAACGCATAACGCTTAACGCATGACGCATATCGCATAACGCATAACGCATAACGCATAACGGATAACGCATAACGCATAATGCATAACGCATAACGCATAACGCATAACGCATAACGCATAACGCATAACGCATAACGCATAACGCATAACGCGTAACGCATAACGGATAACGCATAACGCTCAATGAAAAAGTCATAACGCATATCGCATAACGTATAACGCTTAACGCATAACGCATAACGCATAACGCGTAACGCATAACGGATAACGCATAACGGATAACGCATAACGCATAACGCATAACGCATAACGCATAACGCATAACGGATAACGCATGACGCATAACGCATAACGCATAACGCATAACGCATAACGCATAACGCATAACGCATAACGCATAACGCATAACGCATAACGCATAACGCATAACGCATAACGCATAACGCATAACGCATAACGCATAACGCGTAACGCATAACGGATAACGCATAACGGATAACGCATAACGCATAACGCATAACGCATAACGCATAACGCATAACGCATAACGCATAACGCATGACGCATGACGCATGACGCATAACGCATAACGCATAACGCATAACGCATAACGCATAACGCATAACGCATAACGCATAACGCATAACGCATAACGCATAACGCATAACGCATAACGCATAACGCATAACGCATAACGCATAACGCATAACGCATAACGCATAACGCATAACGCATAACGCATAACGCATAACGCATAACGCATAACGCATAACGCATAACGCATAACGCATAACGCATAACGCATAACGCATAACGCATAACGCATAACGCATAAAGCATAACGCTTAACGAATAACGCATAACGCATGACACATTACTCATAACGCATTACGCATAACGCATAACGCATAACGGATAACGCATAATGCATAACGCATAACGCTTAACGCATGCCGCATATCGCATAACGCATAACGCATAACGCATAACGGATAACGCATAACGCATAATGCATAACGCATAACGCATAACGCATAACGCATAACGCATAACGCATAACGCATAACGCATAACGCATAACGCGTAACGCATAACGGATAACGCATAACGCATAACGCATAACGCATAACGCGTAACGCATAACGGATAACGCATAACGGATAACGCATAACGCGTAACGCATAACGGATAACGCATAACGGATAACGCATAACGCATAACGCATAACGCATAACGCATAACGCATAACGCATAACGCATAACGCATAACGCATAACGCATAACGCATAACGCATAACGCATAACGCATAACGCATAACGGATAACGCATAACGCATAATGCATAACGCATAACGCATAACGCATAACGCATAACGCATAACGCATAACGCATAACGCATAACGCATAACGCATAACGCATAACACATAACGCATAACGCGTAACGCATAACGGATAACGCATAACGGATAACGCATAACGCGTAACGCAAACGGATAACGCATAACGGATAACGCATAACGCATAACGCATAACGCATAACGCATAACGCATAACGCATAACGCATAACGCATAACGCATAACGCATAACGCATAACGCATAACGCATAACGCATAACGCATAACGCATAACGCATAACGCATAACGCATAACGCATAACGCATAACGCATAACGCATAACGCATAACGCATAACGCATAACGCATAACGCATAACGCATAACGCATAACGCATAACGCATAACGCATAACGCATAACGCATAACGCATAACGCATAACGCATAACGCATAACGCATAACGCATAACGCATAACGCATAACGCATAACGCATAACGCATAACGCATAACGCATAACGCATAACGCATAACGCATAACGCATAACGCATAACGCATAACGCATAACGCATAACGCATAACGCATAACGCATAACGCATAACGCATAACGCATAACGCATAACGCATAACGCATAACGCATAACGCATAACGCATAACGCATAACGCATAACGCATAACGCATAACGCATAACGCATAACGCATAACGCATAACGCATAACACATAACGCATAACGCGTAACGCATAACGGATAACGCATAACGGATAACGCATAACGCGTAACGCATAACGGATAACGCATAACGGATAACGCATAACGCATAACGCATAACGCATAACGCATAACGCATAACGCATAACGCATAACGCATAACGCATAACGCATAACGCATAACGCATAACGCATAACGCATAACGCATAACGCATAACGCATAACGCATAACGCATAACGCATAACGCATAACGCATAACGCATAACGCATAACGCATAACGCATAACGCATAGCGGATAACGAATAACGCATATCGCATAACGTATAACGCATAACGCATAACGCATAACGCATAACGCATAACGCATAACGCATAACGCATAACGCATAACGCATAACGCATAACGCATAACGCATAACGCATAACGCATAACGCCTAACGCATAACGCATAACGCATAACGCATAACGCGTAACGCATAACGCATAACGCATAACGCATAACGCATAACGCATAACGCATAACGCATAACGCATAACGCATAACGCATAACGCATAACGCATAACGCATAACGCATAACGCATAACGCATAACGCATAACGCATAACGCATAACGCATAACGCATAACGCATAACGCATAACGCATAACGCATAACGCATAACGCATAACGCATAACGCATAACGCATAACGCATAACGCATAACGCATAACGCATAACGCATAACGCATAACGCATAACGCATAACGCATAACGCATAACGCATAACGAATAACGCATATCGCATAACGCATAACGCATAACGCATGACGCATGACGCATGACGCATAACGCATAACGCATAACGCATAACGCATAACGCATAACGCATAACGCATAACGCATAACGCATAACGCATAACGCATAACGCATAACGCATAACGCATAACGCATAACGCATAACGCATAACGCATAACGCATAACGCATAACGCATAACGCATAACGCATAACGCATAACGCATAACGCATAACGCATAACGCATAACGCATAACGCATAACGCATAACGCATAACGCATAACGCATAACGCATAACGCATAAAGCATAACGCTTAACGAATAACGCATAACGCATGACACATTACTCATAACGCATTACGCATAACGCATAACGCATAACGGATAACGCATAATGCATAACGCATAACGCTTAACGCATGACGCATATCGCATAACGCATAACGCATAACGCATAACGGATAACGCATAACGCATAATGCATAACGCATAACGCATAACGCATAACGCATAACGCATAACGCATAACGCATAACGCATAACGGATAACGCATAACGCTCAATGAAAAAGTCATAACGCATATCGCATAACGTATAACGCTTAACGCATAACGCATAACGCATAACGCGTAACGCATAACGGATAACGCATAACGGATAACGCATAACGCATAACGCATAACGCATAACGCATAACGGATAACGCATGACGCATAACGGATAACCCACAACGCATAACGCATAAAGCATAGTCCATAACGCATAACGCATGACACATTACTCATAACGCATTACGCATAACGCATAACGCATAACGCATAACGCATAACGCATAACGCATAACGCATAACGCATAACGCATAACGCATAACGCATAACGCATAACGCATAACGCATAACGCATAACGCATAACGCATAACGCATAACGCATAACGCATAACGCATAACGCATAACGCATAACGCATAACGCATAACGCATAACGCATAACGCGTAACGCATAACGGATAACGCATAACGGATAACGCATAACGCATAACGCATAACGCATAACGCATAACGCATAACGCATAACGCATAACGCATGACGCATGACGCATGACGCATAACGCATAACGCATAACGCATAACGCATAACGCATAACGCATAACGCATAACGCATAACGCATAACGCATAACGCATAACGCATAACGCATAACGCATAACGCATAACGCATAACGCATAACGCATAACGCATAACGCATAACGCATAACGCATAACGCATAACGCATAACGCATAACGCATAACGCATAACGCATAACGCATAACGCATAACGCATAACGCATAACGCATAACGCATAACGCATAACGCATAACGCATAAAGCATAACGCTTAACGAATAACACATTACTCATAACGCATTACGCATAACGCATAACGCATAACGGATAACGCATAATGCATAACGCATAACGCTTAACGCATGCCGCATATCGCATAACGCATAACGCATAACGCATAACGGATAACGCATAACGCATAATGCATAACGCATAACGCATAACGCATAACGCATAACGCATAACGCATAACGCATAACGCATAACGCGTAACGCATAACGGATAACGCATAACGCATAACGCATAACGCATAACGCATAACGCATAACGCATAACGCATAAAGCATAACGCTTAACGAATAACGCATAACGCATGACACATTACTCATAACGCATTACGCATAACGCATAACGCATAACGGATAACGCATAATGCATAACGCATAACGCTTAACGCATGCCGCATATCGCATAACGCATAACGCATAACGCATAACGGATAACGCATAACGCATAATGCATAACGCATAACGCATAACGCATAACGCATAACGCATAACGCATAACGCATAACGCGTAACGCATAACGGATAACGCATAACGCATAACGCATAACGCATAACGCGTAACGCATAACGGATAACGCATAACGGATAACGCATAACGCGTAACGCATAACGGATAACGCATAACGGATAACGCATAACGCATAACGCATAACGCATAACGCATAACGCATAACGCATAACGCATAACGCATAACGCATAACGCATAACGCATAACGCATAACGCATAACGCATAACGCATAACGGATAACGCATAACGCATAATGCATAACGCATAACGCATAACGCATAACGCATAACGCATAACGCATAACGCATAACGCATAACGCATAACGCATAACGCATAACGCATAACGCATAACGCATAACGCATAACGCATAACGCATAACGCATAACGCATAACACATAACGCATAACGCGTAACGCATAACGGATAACGCATAACGGATAACGCATAACGCGTAACGCATAACGGATAACGCATAACGGATAACGCATAACGCATAACGCATAACGCATAACGCATAACGCATAACGCATAACGCATAACGCATAACGCATAACGCATAACGCATAACGCATAACGCATAACGCATAACGCATAACGCATAACGCATAACGCATAACGCATAACGCATAACGCATAACGCATAACGCATAACGCATAACGCATAACGCATAACGCATAACGCATAACGCATAACGCATAACGCATAACGCATAACGCATAACGCATAACGCATAACGCATAACGCATAACGCATAACGCATAACGCATAACGCATAACGCATAACGCATAACGCATAACGCATAACGCATAACGCATAACGCATAACGCATAACGCATAACGCATAACGCATAACGCATAACGCATAACGCATAACGCAATAACGCATAACGCATAACGCATAACGCATAACGCATAACGCATAACGCATAACGCATAACGCATAACGCATAACGCATAACGCATAACGCATAACACATAACGCATAACGCGTAACGCATAACGGATAACGCATAACGGATAACGCATAACGCGTAACGCATAACGGATAACGCATAACGGATAACGCATAACGCATAACGCATAACGCATAACGCATAACGCATAACGCATAACGCATAACGCATAACGCATAACGCATAACGCATAACGCATAACGCATAACGCATAACGCATAACGCATAACGCATAACGCATAACGCATAACGCATAACGCATAACGCATAACGCATAACGCATAACGGATAACGCATAACGCATAACGCATAACGCATAACGCATAACGCATAACGCATAACGCATAACGCATAACGCATAGCGGATAACGAATAACGCATATCGCATAACGTATAACGCATAACGCATAACGCATAACGCATAACGCATAACGCATAACGCATAACGCATAACGCATAACGCATAACGCATAACGCATAACGCATAACGCATAACGCATAACGCATAACGCATAACGCATAACGCATAACGCATAACGCATAACGCATAACGCATAACGCGTAACGCGTAACGCGTAACGCATAACGCATAACGCATAACGCATAACGCATAACGCATAACGCATAACGCATAACGCATAACGCATAACGCATAACGCATAACGCATAACGGATAACGAATAACGCATATCGCATAACGTATAACGCATAACGCATAACGCATAACGCATAACGCATAACGCATAACGCATAACGCATAACGCATAACGCATAACGCATAACGCATAACGCATAACGCATAACGCATAACGCATAACGCATAACGCATAACGCATAACGCATAACGCAGAACGCATAACGCATAACGCATAACGCATAACGCATAACGCATAACGCATAACGCATAACGCATAACGCATAGCGGATAACGAATAACGCATATCGCATAACGTATAACGCATAACGCATAACGCATAACGCATAACGCATAACGCATAACGCATAACGCATAACGCATAACGCATAACGCATAACGCATAACGCATAACGCATAACGCATAACGCATAACGCATAACGCATAACGCCTAACGCATAACGCATAACGCATAACGCATAACGCGTAACGCATAACGCATAACGCATAACGCATAACGCATAACGCATAACGCATAACGCATAACGCATAACGCATAACGCATAACGCATAACGCATAACGCATAACGCATAACGCATAACGCATAACGCATAACGCATAACGCATAACGCATAACGCATAACGCATAACGCATAACGCATAACGCAAAACGCATAACGCATAACGCATAACGCATAACGCATAACGCATAACGCATAACGCATAACGCATAACGCATAACGCATAACGCATAACGAATAACGCATATCGCATAACGCATAACGCATAACGCATGACGCATGACGCATGACGCATAACGCATAACGCATAACGCATAACGCATAACGCATAACGCATAACGCATAACGCATAACGCATAACGCATAACGCATAACGCATAACGCATAACGCATAACGCATAACGCATAACGCATAACGCATAACGCATAACGCATAACGCATAACGCATAACGCATAACGCATAACGCATAACGCATAACGCATAAAGCATAACGCTTAACGAATAACGCATAACGCATGACACATTACTCATAACGCATTACGCATAACGCATAACGCATAACGGATAACGCATAATGCATAACGCATAACGCTTAACGCATGACGCATATCGCATAACGCATAACGCATAACGCATAACGGATAACGCATAACGCATAATGCATAACGCATAACGCATAACGCATAACGCATAACGCATAACGCATAACGCATAACGCGTAACGCATAACGGATAACGCATAACGCTCAATGAAAAAGTCATAACGCATATCGCATAACGTATAACGCTTAACGCATAACGCATAACGCATAACGCGTAACGCATAACGGATAACGCATAACGGATAACGCATAACGCATAACGCATAACGCATAACGCATAACGGATAACGCATGACGCATAACGGATAACCCACAACGCATAACGCATAAAGCATAGTCCATAACGCATAACGCATGACACATTACTCATAACGCATTACGCATAACGCATAACGCATAACGCATAACGCATAACGCATAACGCATAACGCATAACGCTTAACGCATAACGCATAACGCATAACGCATAACGCATAACGCATAACGCATAACGCATAACGCATAACGCATAACGCATAACGCATAACGCATAACGCATAACGCATAACGCATAACGCATAACGCATAACGCATAACGCATAACGCATAACGCGTAACGCATAACGGATAACGCATAACGGATAACGCATAACGCATAACGCATAACGCATAACGCATAACGCATAACGCATAACGCATAACGCATGACGCATGACGCATGACGCATAACGCATAACGCATAACGCATAACGCATAACGCATAACGCATAACGCATAACGCATAACGCATAACGCATAACGCATAACGCATAACGCATAACGCATAACGCATAACGCATAACGCATAACGCATAACGCATAACGCATAACGCATAACGCATAACGCATAACGCATAACGCATAACGCATAACGCATAACGCATAACGCATAACGCATAACGCATAACGCATAACGCATAACGCATAACGCATAACGCATAACGCATAACGCATAAAGCATAACGCTTAACGAATAACGCATAACGCATGACACATTACTCATAACGCATTACGCATAACGCATAACGCATAACGGATAACGCATAATGCATAACGCATAACGCTTAACGCATGCCGCATATCGCATAACGCATAACGCATAACGCATAACGGATAACGCATAACGCATAATGCATAACGCATAACGCATAACGCATAACGCATAACGCATAACGCATAACGCATAACGCGTAACGCATAACGGATAACGCATAACGCATAACGCATAACGCATAACGCATAACGCATAACGCATAACGCATAAAGCATAACGCTTAACGAATAACGCATAACGCATGACACATTACTCATAACGCATTACGCATAACGCATAACGCATAACGGATAACGCATAATGCATAACGCATAACGCTTAACGCATGCCGCATATCGCATAACGCATAACGCATAACGCATAACGGATAACGCATAACGCATAATGCATAACGCATAACGCATAACGCATAACGCATAACGCATAACGCATAACGCATAACGCGTAACGCATAACGGATAACGCATAACGCATAACGCATAACGCATAACGCGTAACGCATAACGGATAACGCATAACGGATAACGCATAACGCGTAACGCATAACGGATAACGCATAACGGATAACGCATAACGCATAACGCATAACGCATAACGCATAACGCATAACGCATAACGCATAACGCATAACGCATAACGCATAACGCATAACGCATAACGCATAACGCATAACGCATAACGCATAACGCATAACGGATAACGCATAACGCATAATGCATAACGCATAACGCATAACGCATAACGCATAACGCATAACGCATAACGCATAACGCATAACGCATAACGCATAACGCATAACGCATAACGCATAACGCATAACGCATAACGCATAACGCATAACGCATAACGCATAACACATAACGCATAACGCGTAACGCATAACGGATAACGCATAACGGATAACGCATAACGCGTAACGCATAACGGATAACGCATAACGGATAACGCATAACGCATAACGCATAACGCATAACGCATAACGCATAACGCATAACGCATAACGCATAACGCATAACGCATAACGCATAACGCATAACGCATAACGCATAACGCATAACGCATAACGCATAACGCATAACGCATAACGCATAACGCATAACGCATAACGCATAACGCATAACGCATAACGCATAACGCATAACGCATAACGCATAACGCATAACGCATAACGCATAACGCATAACGCATAACGCATAACGCATAACGCATAACGCATAACGCATAACGCATAACGCATAACGCATAACGCATAACGCATAACGCATAACGCATAACGCATAACGCATAACGCATAACGCATAACGCATAACGCATAACGCATAACGCATAACGCATAACGCATAACGCATAACGCATAACGCATAACGCATAACGCATAACGCATAACACATAACGCATAACGCGTAACGCATAACGGATAACGCATAACGGATAACGCATAACGCGTAACGCATAACGGATAACGCATAACGGATAACGCATAACGCATAACGCATAACGCATAACGCATAACGCATAACGCATAACGCATAACGCATAACGCATAACGCATAACGCATAACGCATAACGCATAACGCATAACGCATAACGCATAACGCATAACGCATAACGCATAACGCATAACGCATAACGCATAACGCATAACGCATAACGCATAACGCATAACGCATAACGCATAACGCATAACGCATAACGCATAGCGGATAACGAATAACGCATATCGCATAACGTATAACGCATAACGCATAACGCATAACGCATAACGCATAACGCATAACGCATAACGCATAACGCATAACGCATAACGCATAACGCATAACGCATAACGCATAACGCATAACGCATAACGCATAACGCATAACGCATAACGCATAACGCATAACGCATAACGCATAACGCATAACGCATAACGCGTAACGCGTAACGCGTAACGCATAACGCATAACGCATAACGCATAACGCATAACGCATAACGCATAACGCATAACGCATAACGCATAACGCATAACGCATAACGGATAACGAATAACGCATATCGCATAACGTATAACGCATAACGCATAACGCATAACGCATAACGCATAACGCATAACGCATAACGCATAACGCATAACGCATAACGCATAACGCATAACGCATAACGCATAACGCATAACGCATAACGCATAACGCATAACGCATAACGCAGAACGCATAACGCATAACGCATAACGCATAACGCATAACGCATAACGCATAACGCATAACGCATAACGCATGACGCATAACGCATAACGCATAACGCATAACGCATAACGCATAACGCATAACGCATAACGCATAACGCATAACGCATAACGCATAACGCATAACGCATAACGCATGACACATTACTCATAACGCATTACGCATAACGCATAACGCATAACGCATATCGCATAACGCATAACGTTCAATGAAAAAGTCATAACGCATAACGCATATCGCATAACCCGTAAAGCACAACGCATAACACATAACGCATAACGCATAACGCATAACACATAACGCATAACGCATAACGCATAACGCATAACGCATAACGCATAACGCATAACGCATAACGCATAACGCATAACGCATAACGCATAACGCATAACGCATAACGCATAACGCATAACGCATAACGCATAACGCATAGCGGATAACGAATAACGCATATCGCATAACGCATAACGCATAACGCATAACGCATAACGCATAACGCATAACGCATAACGCATAACGCATAACGCATAACGCATAACGCATAACGCATAACGCATAACGCATAACGCATAACGCATAACGCATAACGCATAACGCATAACGCATAACGCATAACGCGTAACGCATAACGGATAACGCATAACGGATAACGCATAACGCATAACGCATAACGCATAACGCATAACGCATAACGCATAACGCATGACGCATGACGCATGACGCATAACGCATAACGCATAACGCATAACGCATAACGCATAACGCATAACGCATAACGCATAACGCATAACGCATAACGCATAACGCATAACGCATAACGCATAACGCATAACGCATAACGCATAACGCATAACGCATAACGCATAACGCATAACGCATAACGCATAACGCATAACGCATAACGCATAACGCATAACGCATAACGCATAACGCATAACGCATAACGCATAACGCATAACGCATAACGGATAACGCATGACGCATGACGCATGACGCATAACGCATAACGCATAACGCATAACGCGTAACGCATAACGGATAACGCATAACGGATAACGCATAACGCATAACGCATAACGCATAACGCATAACGCATAACGCATAACGCATAACGCATAACGCATAACGCATAACGCATAACGCATAACGCATAACGCATAACGCATAACGCATAACGCATAACGCATAACGCATAACGCATAACGCATAGCGGATAACGAATAACGCATATCGCATAACGTATAACGCATAACGCATAACGCATAACGCATAACGCATAACGCATAACGCATAACGCATAACGCATAACGCATAACGCATAACGCATAACGCATAACGCATAACGCATAACGCATAACGCATAACGCATAACGCATAACGCATAACGCATAACGCATAACGCATAACGCATAACGCATAACGCATAACGCGTAACGCATAACGCATAACGCATAACGCATAACGCATAACGCATAACGCATAACGCATAACGCATAACGCATAACGCATAACGCATAACGCATAACGGATAACGAATAACGCATATCGCATAACGTATAACGCATAACGCATAACGCATAACGCATAACGCATAACGCATAACGCATAACGCATAACGCATAACGCATAACGCATAACGCATAACGCATAACGCATAACGCATAACGCATAACGCATAACGCATAACGCATAACGCATAACGCATAACGCATAACGCATAACGCATAACGCATAACGCATAACGCATAACGCATAACGCATAACGCATAACGCATAACGCAGAACGCATAACGCATAACGCATAACGCATAACGCATAACGCATAACGCATAACGCAGAACGCATAACGCATAACGCATAACGCATAACGCATAACGCATAACGCATAACGCATAACGCATAACGCATGACGCATAACGCATAACGCATAACGCATAACGCATAACGCATAACGCATAACGCATAACGCATAACGCATAACGCATAACGCATAACGCATGACACATTACTCATAACGCATTACGCATAACGCATAACGCATAACGCATATCGCATAACGCATAACGTTCAATGAAAAAGTCATAACGCATAACGCATATCGCATAACCCGTAAAGCACAACGCATAACACATAACGCATAACGCATAACGCATAACACATAACGCATAACGCATAACGCATAACGCATAACGCATAACGCATAACGCATAACGCATAACGCATAACGCATAACGCATAACGCATAACGCATAACGCATAACGCATAACGCATAACGCATAACGCATAACGCATAGCGGATAACGAATAACGCATATCGCATAACGCATAACGCATAACGCATAACGCATAACGCATAACGCATAACGCATAACGCATAACGCATAACGCATAACGCATAACGCATAACGCATAACGCATAACGCATAACGCATAACGCATAACGCATAACGCATAACGCATAACGCATAACGCATAACGCATAACGCGTAACGCATAACGGATAACGCATAACGGATAACGCATAACGCATAACGCATAACGCATAACGCATAACGCATAACGCATAACGCATGACGCATGACGCATGACGCATAACGCATAACGCATAACGCATAACGCATAACGCATAACGCATAACGCATAACGCATAACGCATAACGCATAACGCATAACGCATAACGCATAACGCATAACGCATAACGCATAACGCATAACGCATAACGCATAACGCATAACGCATAACGCATAACGCATAACGCATAACGCATAACGCATAACGCATAACGCATAACGCATAACGCATAACGCATAACGCATAGCGGATAACGAATAACGCATATCGCATAACGCATAACGCATAACGCATAACGCATAACGCATAACGCATAACGCATAACGCATAACGCATAACGCATAACGCATGACACATTACTCATAACGCATTACGCATAACGCATAACGCATAACGCATATCGCATAACGCATAACGTTCAATGAAAAAGTCATAACGCATAACGCATATCGCATAACCCGTAAAGCACAACGCATAACACATAACGCATAACGCATAACGCATAACACATAACGCATAACGCATAACGCATAACGCATAACGCATAACGCATAACGCATAACGCATAACGCATAACGCATAACGCATAACGCATAACGCATAACGCATAACGCATAACGCATAACGCATAACGCATAACGCATAGCGGATAACGAATAACGCATATCGCATAACGCATAACGCATAACGCATAACGCATAACGCATAACGCATAACGCATAACGCATAACGCATAACGCATAACGCATAACGCATAACGCATAACGCATAACGCATAACGCATAACGCATAACGCATAACGCATAACGCATAACGCATAACGCATAACGCATAACGCGTAACGCATAACGGATAACGCATAACGGATAACGCATAACGCATAACGCATAACGCATAACGCATAACGCATAACGCATAACGCATGACGCATGACGCATGACGCATAACGCATAACGCATAACGCATAACGCATAACGCATAACGCATAACGCATAACGCATAACGCATAACGCATAACGCATAACGCATAACGCATAACGCATAACGCATAACGCATAACGCATAACGCATAACGCATAACGCATAACGCATAACGCATAACGCATAACGCATAACGCATAACGCATAACGCATAACGCATAACGCATAACGCATAACGCATAACGCATAACGCATAACGCATAACGCATAACGCATAACGCATAAAGCATAACGCTTAACGAATAACGCATAACGCATGACACATTACTCATAACGCATTACGCATAACGCATAACGCATAACGGATAACGCATAATGCATAACGCATAACGCTTAACGCATGCCGCATATCGCATAACGCATAACGCATAACGCATAACGGATAACGCATAACGCATAATGCATAACGCATAACGCATAACGCATAACGCATAACGCATAACGCATAACGCATAACGCATAACGCGTAACGCATAACGGATAACGCATAACGCATAACGCATAACGCATAACGCGTAACGCATAACGGATAACGCATAACGGATAACGCATAACGCGTAACGCATAACGGATAACGCATAACGGATAACGCATAACGCATAACGCATAACGCATAACGCATAACGCATAACGCATAACGCATAACGCATAACGCATAACGCATAACGCATAACGCATAACGCATAACGCATAACGCATAACGGATAACGCATAACGCATAATGCATAACGCATAACGCATAACGCATAACGCATAACGCATAACGCATAACGCATAACGCATAACGCATAACGCATAACGCATAACGCATAACGCATAACGCATAACGCATAACGCATAACGCATAACGCATAACGCATAACGCATAACACATAACGCATAACGCGTAACGCATAACGGATAACGCATAACGGATAACGCATAACGCGTAACGCATAACGGATAACGCATAACGGATAACGCATAACGCATAACGCATAACGCATAACGCATAACGCATAACGCATAACGCATAACGCATAACGCATAACGCATAACGCATAACGCATAACGCATAACGCATAACGCATAACGCATAACGCATAACGCATAACGCATAACGCATAACGCATAACGCATAACGCATAACGCATAACGCATAACGCATAACGCATAACGCATAACGCATAACGCATAACGCATAACGCATAACGCATAACGCATAACGCATAACGCATAACGCATAACGCATAACGCATAACGCATAACGCATAACGCATAACGCATAACGCATAACGCATAACGCATAACGCATAACGCATAACGCATAACGCATAACGCATAACGCATAACGCATAACGCATAACGCATAACGCATAACGCATAACGCATAACGCATAACGCATAACGCATAACGCATAACGCATAACGCATAACGCATAACGCATAACGCATAACGCATAACGCATAACGCATAACGCATAACGCATAACGCATAACGCATAACACATAACGCATAACGCGTAACGCGTAACGGATAACGCATAACGGATAACGCATAACGCGTAACGCATAACGGATAACGCATAACGCATAACGCATAACGCATAACGCATAACGCATAACGCATAACGCATAACGCATAACGCATAACGCATAACGCATAACGCATAACGCATAACGCATAACGCATAACGCATAACGCATAACGCATAACGCATAACGCATAACGCATAACGCATAACGCATAACGCATAACGCATAACGCATAACGCATAACGCATAACGCATAACGCATAACGCATAACGCATAACGCATAACGCATAACGCATAACGCATAACGCATAACGCATAACGCATAACGCATAACGCATAGCGGATAACGAATAACGCATATCGCATAACGTATAACGCATAACGCATAACGCATAACGCATAACGCATAACGCATAACGCATAACGCATAACGCATAACGCATAACGCATAACGCATAACGCATAACGCATAACGCATAACGCATAACGCATAACGCATAACGCATAACGCATAACGCATAACGCATAACGCATAACGCGTAACGCATAACGCATAACGCATAACGCATAACGCATAACGCATAACGCATAACGCATAACGCATAACGCATAACGCATAACGGATAACGAATAACGCATATCGCATAACGTATAACGCATAACGCATAACGCATAACGCATAACGCATAACGCATAACGCATAACGCATAACGCATAACGCATAACGCATAACGCATAACGCATAACGCATAACGCATAACGCATAACGCATAACGCATAACGCATAACGCATAACGCATAACGCATAACGCATAACGCATAACGCATAACGCAGAACGCATAACGCATAACGCATAACGCATAACGCATAACGCATAACGCATAACGCATAACGCATAACGCATGACGCATAACGCGTAACGCATAACGCGTAACGCATAACGCGTAACGCATAACGCGTAACGCATAACGCATAACGCATAACGCATAACGCATAACGCATAACTCATAACGCATAACGCATAACGCATAACGCATGACGCATAACGCATAACGCATAACGCATAACGCATAACGCATAACGCATAACGCATAACGCATAACGCATAACGCATAACGCATAACGCATGACACATTACTCATAACGCATTACGCATAACGCATAACGCATAACGCATATCGCATAACGCATAACGTTCAATGAAAAAGTCATAACGCATAACGCATATCGCATAACCCGTAAAGCACAACGCATAACACATAACGCATAACGCATAACGCATAACACATAACGCATAACGCATAACGCATAACGCATAACGCATAACGCATAACGCATAACGCATAACGCATAACGCATAACGCATAACGCATAACGCATAACGCATAACGCATAACGCATAACGCATAACGCATAGCGGATAACGAATAACGCATATCGCATAACGCATAACGCATAACGCATAACGCATAACGCATAACGCATAACGCATAACGCATAACGCATAACGCATAACGCATAACGCATAACGCATAACGCATAACGCATAACGCATAACGCATAACGCATAACGCATAACGCATAACGCATAACGCATAACGCATAACGCATAACGCATAAAGCATAACGCTTAACGAATAACGCATAACGCATGACACATTACTCATAACGCATTACGCATAACGCATAACGCATAACGGATAACGCATAATGCATAACGCATAACGCTTAACGCATGCCGCATATCGCATAACGCATAACGCATAACGCATAACGGATAACGCATAACGCATAATGCATAACGCATAACGCATAACGCATAACGCATAACGCATAACGCATAACGCATAACGCATAACGCGTAACGCATAACGGATAACGCATAACGCATAACGCATAACGCATAACGCGTAACGCATAACGGATAACGCATAACGGATAACGCATAACGCGTAACGCATAACGGATAACGCATAACGGATAACGCATAACGCATAACGCATAACGCATAACGCATAACGCATAACGCATAACGCATAACGCATAACGCATAACGCATAACGCATAACGCATAACGCATAACGCATAACGCATAACGCATAACGGATAACGCATAACGCATAATGCATAACGCATAACGCATAACGCATAACGCATAACGCATAACGCATAACGCATAACGCATAACGCATAACGCATAACGCATAACGCATAACGCATAACGCATAACGCATAACGCATAACGCATAACACATAACGCATAACGCGTAACGCATAACGGATAACGCATAACGGATAACGCATAACGCGTAACGCATAACGGATAACGCATAACGGATAACGCATAACGCATAACGCATAACGCATAACGCATAACGCATAACGCATAACGCATAACGCATAACGCATAACGCATAACGCATAACGCATAACGCATAACGCATAACGCATAACGCATAACGCATAACGCATAACGCATAACGCATAACGCATAACGCATAACGCATAACGCATAACGCATAACGCATAACGCATAACGCATAACGCATAACGCATAACGCATAACGCATAACGCATAACGCATAACGCATAACGCATAACGCATAACGCATAACGCATAACGCATAACGCATAACGCATAACGCATAACGCATAACGCATAACGCATAACGCATAACGCATAACGCATAACGCATAACGCATAACGCATAACGCATAACGCATAACGCATAACGCATAACGCATAACGCATAACGCATAACGCATAACGCATAACACATAACGCATAACGCGTAACGCGTAACGGATAACGCATAACGGATAACGCATAACGCGTAACGCATAACGGATAACGCATAACGCATAACGCATAACGCATAACGCATAACGCATAACGCATAACGCATAACGCATAACGCATAACGCATAACGCATAACGCATAACGCATAACGCATAACGCATAACGCATAACGCATAACGCATAACGCATAACGCATAACGCATAACGCATAACGCATAACGCATAACGCATAACGCATAACGCATAACGCATAACGCATAACGCATAACGCATAACGCATAACGCATAACGCATAACGCATAACGCATAACGCATAACGCATAACGCATAACGCATAACGCATAGCGGATAACGAATAACGCATATCGCATAACGTATAACGCATAACGCATAACGCATAACGCATAACGCATAACGCATAACGCATAACGCATAACGCATAACGCATAACGCATAACGCATAACGCATAACGCATAACGCATAACGCATAACGCATAACGCATAACGCATAACGCATAACGCATAACGCATAACGCATAACGCGTAACGCATAACGCATAACGCATAACGCATAACGCATAACGCATAACGCATAACGCATAACGCATAACGCATAACGCATAACGGATAACGAATAACGCATATCGCATAACGTATAACGCATAACGCATAACGCATAACGCATAACGCATAACGCATAACGCATAACGCATAACGCATAACGCATAACGCATAACGCATAACGCATAACGCATAACGCATAACGCATAACGCATAACGCATAACGCATAACGCATAACGCATAACGCATAACGCATAACGCATAACGCATAACGCAGAACGCATAACGCATAACGCATAACGCATAACGCATAACGCATAACGCATAACGCATAACGCATAACGCATGACGCATAACGCGTAACGCATAACGCGTAACGCATAACGCGTAACGCATAACGCGTAACGCATAACGCATAACGCATAACGCATAACGCATAACGCATAACTCATAACGCATAACGCATAACGCATAACGCATAACGCATAACGCATAACGCATAACGCATAACGCATAACGCATAACGCATAACGCATAACGCATAACGCATAACGCATAACGCATAACACATAACGCATAACGCGTAACGCATAACGGATAACGCATAACGGATAACGCATAACGCGTAACGCATAACGGATAACGCATAACGGATAACGCATAACGCATAACGCATAACGCATAACGCATAACGCATAACGCATAACGCATAACGCATAACGCATAACGCATAACGCATAACGCATAACGCATAACGCATAACGCATAACGCATAACGCATAACGCATAACGCATAACGCATAACGCATAACGCATAACGCATAACGCATAACGCATAACGCATAACGCATAACGCATAACGCATAACGCATAACGCATAACGCATAACGCATAACGCATAACGCATAACGCATAACGCATAACGCATAACGCATAACGCATAACGCATAACGCATAACGCATAACGCATAACGCATAACGCATAACGCATAACGCATAACGCATAACGCATAACGCATAACGCATAACGCATAACGCATAACGCATAACGCATAACGCATAACGCATAACGCATAACGCATAACGCATAACACATAACGCATAACGCGTAACGCGTAACGGATAACGCATAACGGATAACGCATAACGCGTAACGCATAACGGATAACGCATAACGCATAACGCATAACGCATAACGCATAACGCATAACGCATAACGCATAACGCATAACGCATAACGCATAACGCATAACGCATAACGCATAACGCATAACGCATAACGCATAACGCATAACGCATAACGCATAACGCATAACGCATAACGCATAACGCATAACGCATAACGCATAACGCATAACGCATAACGCATAACGCATAACGCATAACGCATAACGCATAACGCATAACGCATAACGCATAACGCATAACGCATAACGCATAACGCATAACGCATAACGCATAGCGGATAACGAATAACGCATATCGCATAACGTATAACGCATAACGCATAACGCATAACGCATAACGCATAACGCATAACGCATAACGCATAACGCATAACGCATAACGCATAACGCATAACGCATAACGCATAACGCATAACGCATAACGCATAACGCATAACGCATAACGCATAACGCATAACGCATAACGCATAACGCGTAACGCATAACGCATAACGCATAACGCATAACGCATAACGCATAACGCATAACGCATAACGCATAACGCATAACGCATAACGGATAACGAATAACGCATATCGCATAACGTATAACGCATAACGCATAACGCATAACGCATAACGCATAACGCATAACGCATAACGCATAACGCATAACGCATAACGCATAACGCATAACGCATAACGCATAACGCATAACGCATAACGCATAACGCATAACGCATAACGCATAACGCATAACGCATAACGCATAACGCATAACGCATAACGCAGAACGCATAACGCATAACGCATAACGCATAACGCATAACGCATAACGCATAACGCATAACGCATAACGCATGACGCATAACGCGTAACGCATAACGCGTAACGCATAACGCGTAACGCATAACGCGTAACGCATAACGCATAACGCATAACGCATAACGCATAACGCATAACTCATAACGCATAACGCATAACGCATAACGCATAACGCATAACGCATAACGCATAACGCATAACGCATAACGCATAACGCATAACGCATAACGCATAACGCATAACGCATAACGCATAACGCATAACGCATAACGCATAACGCATAACGCATAACGCATAACGCATAACGCATAACGCGTAACGCATAACGCGTAACGCATAACGCGTAACGCATAACGCGTAACGCATAACGCATAACGCATAACGCATAACGCATAACGCATAACTCATAACGCATAACGCATAACGCATAACGCATAACGCATAACGCATAACGCATAACGCATAACGCATAACGCATAACGCATAACGCATAACGCATAACGCATAACGCATAACGCATAACGCATAACGCATAACGCATAACGCATAACGCATAACGCATAACGCATAACGCATAACGCATAACGCATAACGCATAACGCATAACGCATAACGCATAACGCATGACGCATAACGGATAACCCACAACGCATAACGCATAAAGCATAGTCCATAACGCATAACGCATGACACATTACTCATAACGCATTACGCATAACGCATAACGCATAACGCATATCGCATAACGCATAACGTTCAATGAAAAAGTCATAACGCATAACGCATATCGCATAACCCGTAAAGCACAACGCATAACACATAACGCATAACGCATAACGCATAACACATAACGCATAACGCATAACGCATAACGCATAACGCATAACGCATAACGCATAACGCATAACGCATAACGCATAACGCATAACGCATAACGCATAACGCATAACGCATAACGCATAACGCATAACGCATAACGCATAACGCATAACGCATAACGCATAACGCATAACGCATAACGCATAACGCATAACGCATAACGCATAACGCATAACGCATAACGCATAACGCATAACGCATAACGCATAACGCATAACGCGTAACGCGTAACGCATAACGCGTAACGCATAACGCGTAACGCATAACGCGTAACGCATAACGCATAACGCATAACGCATAACGCATAACGCATAACTCATAACGCATAACGCATAACGCATAACGCATAACGCATAACGCATAACGCATAACGCATAACGCATAACGCATAACGCATAACGCATAACGCATAACGCATAACGCATAACGCATAACGCATAACGCATAACGCATAACGCATAACGCATAACGCATAACGCATAACGCATAACGCATAACGCATAACGCATAACGCATAACGCATAACGCATAACGCATAACGCATAACGCATAACGCATAACGCATAACGCATAACGCGTAACGCATAACGCGTAACGCATAACGCGTAACGCATAACGCGTAACGCATAACGCGTAACGCATAACGCGTAACGCATAACGCGTAACGCATAACGCGTAACGCATAACGCATAACGCATAACGCATAACGCATAACGCATAACTCATAACGCATAACGCATAACGCATAACTCATAACGCATAACGCATAACGCATAACGCATAACGCATAACGCATAACGCATAACGCATAACGCATAACGCATAACGCATAACGCATAACGCATAACGCATAACGCATAACGCATAACGCATAACGCATAACGCATAACGCATAACGCATAACGCATAACGCATAACGCATAACGCATAACGCATAACGCATAACGCATAACGCATAACGCATAACGGATAACGCATGACGCATAACGGATAACCCACAACGCATAACGCATAAAGCATAACGAATAACGCATATCGCATAACGTATAACGCTTAACGCATAACGCATAACGCATAACGCATAACGCATAATGCGTAACGCATAACGGATAACGCATAACGCATAACGCATAACGCATAACGCATAACGCATAACGCATAACGCATAACGCATAACGCATAACGCATAACGCATAACGCATAACGCATAACGCATAACGCATAACGCATAACGCATAACGCATAACGCATAACGCATAACGCATAACGCATAACGCATAACGCATAACGCATAACGCATAACGCATAACGCATAACGCATAACGCATAACGCATAACGCATAACGCATAACGCATAACGCATAACGCATAACGCATAACGCATAACGCATAACGCATAACGCATAACGCATAACGCATAACGCATGACGCATGACGCATAACGCATAACGCATAACGCATAACGCATAACGCATAACGCATAACGCATAACGCATAACGCATAACGCATAACGCATAACGCATAACGAATAACGCATATCGCATAACGTATAACGCTTAACGCATAACGCATAACGCATAACGCAGAACGCGTAACGCATAACGCATAACGCATATCGCATAACCCGTAATGCACAACGCATAACACATAACGCATAACGCATAACGCATAACGCATAACGCATAACGCATAACGCATAACGCATAACGCATAACGCATAACGCATAACGCATAACGCATAACGCATAACGCATAACGCATAACGCATAACGCATAACGCATAACGCATAACGCATAACGCATAACGCATAACGCATAACGCATAACGCATAACGCATAACGCATAACGCATAACGCATAACGCATAACGCATAACGCATAACGAATAACGCATATCGCATAACGTATAACGCATAACGCATAACGCATAACGCATAACGAATAACGCATATCGCATAACGTATAACGCTTAACGCATAACGCATAACGCATAACGCATAACGCATAACGCGTAACGCATGACGGATAACGCATAACGGATAATGCATAACGCATAACGCATAACGCATAACGGATAACGCATGACGCATAACGGATAACCCACAACGCATAACGCATAAAGCATAGTCCATAACGCATAACGCATGACACATTACTCATAACGCATTACGCATAACGCATAACGCATAATGCATAACGCATTACGCATAACGCATAACGCTCAATGAAAAAGTCATAACGCATAACGCATATCGCATAACCCGTAAAGCACAACGCATAACACATAACGCATAACGCATAACGCATAACGCATAACGCATAACGCATAACGCATAACGCATAACGCATAACGCATAACGCATAACGCATAACGCATAACGCATAACGCATAACGCATAACGCATAACGCATAACGCATAACGCATAACGCATAACGCATAACGCATAACGCATAACGCATAACGCATAACGCATAACGCATAACGCATAACGCATAACGCATAACGCATAACGCATAACGCATAACGCATAACGCATAACGCATAACGCATAACGCATAACGCATAACGCATAACGCATAACGCATAACGCATAACGCATAACGCATAACGCATAACGCATAACGCATAACGCATAACGCATAACGCATAACGCATAACGCATAACGCATAACGCATAACGCATAACGCATAACGCATAACGCATAACGCATAACGCATAACGCATAACGCATAACGCATAACGCATAACGCATAACGCATAACGCATAACGCATAACGCATAACGCATAACGCATAACGCATAACGCATAACGCATAACGCATAACGCATAACGCATAACGCATGACGCATAACGCAGAACGCATGACGCATAACGCATGACGCATAACGCATAACGCATAACGCATAACGCATAACGCATAACGCATAACGCATAACGCATAACGCATACCGCATAACGCATAACGCATAACGCATAACGCATAACGCATAACGCATAACGCATAACGCATAACGCATAACGCATAACGCATAACGCATAACGAATAACGCATAACGCATAACGCATAACGCATAACGCATAACGCATAACGCATAACGCATAACGCATAACGCATCACGCATAACGCATAACGCATAACGCATAACGCATAACGCATAACGCATAACGCATAACGCATAACGCATAACGCATAACGCATAACGCATAACGCATAACGCATAACGCATAACGCATAACGCATAACGCATAACGCATAACGCATAACGCATAACGCATAACGCATAACGCATAACGCATAACGCATAACGGATAACGCATGACGCATAACGGATAACCCACAACGCATAACGCATAAAGCATAACGAATAACGCATATCGCATAACGTATAACGCTTAACGCATAACGCATAACGCATAACGCATAACGCATAATGCGTAACGCATAACGGATAACGCATAACGCATAACGCATAACGCATAACGCATAACGCATAACGCATAACGCATAACGCATAACGCATAACGCATAACGCATAACGCATAACGCATAACGCATAACGCATAACGCATAACGCATAACGCATAACGCATAACGCATAACGCATAACGCATAACGCATAACGCATAACGCATAACGCATAACGCATAACGCATAACGCATAACGCATAACGCATAACGCATAACGCATAACGCATAACGCATAACGCATAACGCATAACGCATAACGCATAACGCATAACGCATAACGCATAACGCATGACGCATGACGCATAACGCATAACGCATAACGCATAACGCATAACGCATAACGCATAACGCATAACGCATAACGCATAACGCATAACGCATAACGCATAACGAATAACGCATATCGCATAACGTATAACGCTTAACGCATAACGCATAACGCATAACGCAGAACGCGTAACGCATAACGCATAACGCATATCGCATAACCCGTAATGCACAACGCATAACACATAACGCATAACGCATAACGCATAACGCATAACGCATAACGCATAACGCATAACGCATAACGCATAACGCATAACGCATAACGCATAACGCATAACGCATAACGCATAACGCATAACGCATAACGCATAACGCATAACGCATAACGCATAACGCATAACGCATAACGCATAACGCATAACGCATAACGCATAACGCATAACGCATAACGCATAACGCATAACGCATAACGCATAACGAATAACGCATATCGCATAACGTATAACGCATAACGCATAACGCATAACGCATAACGAATAACGCATATCGCATAACGTATAACGCTTAACGCATAACGCATAACGCATAACGCATAACGCATAACGCGTAACGCATGACGGATAACGCATAACGGATAACGCATAACGCATAACGCATAACGCATAACGGATAACGCATGACGCATAACGGATAACCCACAACGCATAACGCATAAAGCATAGTCCATAACGCATAACGCATGACACATTACTCATAACGCATTACGCATAACGCATAACGCATAATGCATAACGCATTACGCATAACGCATAACGCTCAATGAAAAAGTCATAACGCATAACGCATATCGCATAACCCGTAAAGCACAACGCATAACACATAACGCATAACGCATAACGCATAACGCATAACGCATAACGCATAACGCATAACGCATAACGCATAACGCATAACGCATAACGCATAACGCATAACGCATAACGCATAACGCATAACGCATAACGCATAACGCATAACGCATAACGCATAACGCATAACGCATAACGCATAACGCATAACGCATAACGCATAACGCATAACGCATAACGCATAACGCATAACGCATAACGCATAACGCATAACGCATAACGCATAACGCATAACGCATAACGCATAACGCATAACGCATAACGCATAACGCATAACGCATAACGCATAACGCATAACGCATAACGCATAACGCATAACGCATAACGCATAACGCATAACGCATAACGCATAACGCATAACGCATAACGCATAACGCATAACGCATAACGCATAACGCATAACGCATAACGCATAACGCATAACGCATAACGCATAACGCATAACGCATAACGCATAACGCATAACGCATAACGCATAACGCATAACGCATAACGCATAACGCATAACGCATAACGCATAACGCATAACGCATAACGCATAACGCATAACGCATAACGCATAACGCATAACGCATAACGAATAACGCATAACGCATAACGCATAACGCATAACGCACAACGCATAACGCATAACGCATAACGCATAACGCATAATGCATAACGCATAACGCATAACGCATGACGCATGACGCATAACGCATAACGCATAACGCATAACGCATAACGCATAACGCATAACGCATAACGCATAACGAATAACGCATATCGCATAACGTATAACGCTTAACGCATAACGCATAACGCATAACGCATAACGCATAACGCATGACGCATGACGCATAACGGATAACGCATAACGCATAACGCATAACGCATAACGCATAACGCATAACGCATAACGCATAACGAATAACGCATATCGCATAACGTATAACGCTTAACGCATAACGCATAACGCATAACGCATAACGCATAACGCATGACGCATGACGCATAACGGATAACGCATGACGCATAACGGATAACCCACAACGCATAACGCATAAAGCATAGTCCATAACGCATAACGCATGACACATTACTCATAACGCATTACGCATAACGCATAACGCATAATGCATAACGCATTACGCATAACGCATAACGCTCAATGAAAAAGTCATAACGCATAACGCATATCGCATAACCCGTAAAGCACAACGCATAACACATAACGCATAACGCATAACGCATAACGCATAACG
The DNA here is from genome assembly GCF_051020765.1 of Lasioglossum baleicum. Taxonomy (NCBI): domain Eukaryota; kingdom Metazoa; phylum Arthropoda; class Insecta; order Hymenoptera; family Halictidae; genus Lasioglossum; species Lasioglossum baleicum. Next base: position 156,214 of record NW_027469325.1, read on the forward strand.
CATAACGCATAACGCATAACGCATAACGCATAACGCATAACGCATAACGCATAACGCATAACGCATAACGCATAACGCATAACGCATAACGGATAACGCATGACGCATAACGCATAACGCATAACGCATAACGCATAACGCATAACGCATAACGCATAACGCATAACGCATAACGCATAACGCATAACGCATAACGCATAACGCATAACGCATAACGCATAACGCATAACGCATAACGCATAACGCATAACGCATAACGCATAACGCATAACGCATAACGCATAACGCATAACGCATAACGCATAACGCATAACGCATAACGCATAACGCATAACGCATAACGCATAACGCATAACGAATAACGCATAACGCATAACGCATAACGCATAACGCATAACGCATAACGCATAACGCATAACGCATAACGCATAACGCATGACGCATGACGCATAACGCATAACGCATAACGCATAACGCATAACGCATAACGCATAACGCATAACGCATAACGCATAACGCATAACGCATAACGCATAACGCATAACGCATAACGCATAACGCATAACGCATAACGCATAACGCATAACGCATAACGCATAACGCATAACGCATAACGCATAACGCATAACGCATAACGCATAACGCATAACGCATAACGCATAACGCATAACGCATAACGCATAACGCATAACGCATAACGCATAACGCATAACGCATAACGCATAACGCATAACGCATGACGCATAACGGATAACCCACAACGCATAACGCATAAAGCATAGTCCATAACGCATAACGCATGACACATTACTCATAACGCATTACGCATAACGCATAACGCATAACGCATAACGCATAACGCATAACGCATAACGCATAACGCATAACGCATAACGCATGACGCATAACGGATAACCCACAACGCATAACGCATAAAGCATAGTCCATAACGCATAACGCATGACACATTACTCATAACGCATTACGCATAACGCATAACGCATAACGCATTACGCATAACGCATAACGCATAACGCATATCGCATAACGCATAACGTTCAATGAAAAAGTCATAACGCATAACGCATATCGCATAACCCGTAAAGCACAACGCATAACACATAACGCATAACGCATAACGCATAACACATAACGCATAACGCATAACGCATAACGCATAACGCATAACGCATAACGCATAACGCATAACGCATAACGCATAACGCATAACGCATAGCGGATAACGAATAACGCATATCGCATAACGCATAACGCATAACGCATAACGCATAACGCATAACGCATAACGCATAACGCATAACGCATAACGCATAACGCATAACGCATAACGCATAACGCATAACGCATAACGCATAACGCATAACGCATAACGCATAACGCATAACGCATAACGCATAACGCATAACGCATAACGCATAACGCATAACGCATAACGCATAACGCATAACGCATAACGCATAACGCATAACGCATAACGCATAACGCATAACGCATAACGCATAACGCATAACGCATAACGCATAACGCATAACGCATAACGCATAACGCATAACGCATAACGCATAACGCATAACGCATAACGCATAACGCATAACGCATAACGCATAACGCATAACGCATAACGCATAACGCATAACGCATAACGCATAACGCATAACGCATAACGCATAACGCATAACGCATAACGCATAACGCATAACGCATAACGCATAACGCATAACGCATAACGCATAACGCATAACGCATAACGCATAACGCATAACGCATAACGCATAACGCATAACGCATAACGCATAACGCATAACGCGTAACGCATAACGCGTAACGCATAACGCGTAACGCATAACGCGTAACGCTTAACGCGTAACGCATAACGCGTAACGCATAACGCATAACGCATAACGCATAACGCATAACGCATAACGCATAACGCATAACGCATAACGCATAACGCATAACGCATAACGCATAACGCATAACGCATAACGCATAACGCATAACGCATAACGCATAACGCATAACGCATAACGCATAACGCATAACGCATAACGCATAACGCATAACGCATAACGCATAACGGATAACGCATGACGCATAACGGATAACCCACAACGCATAACGCATAAAGCATAACGAATAACGCATATCGCATAACGTATAACGCTTAACGCATAACGCATAACGCATAACGCATAACGCATAACGCATAACGCATAACGCATAACGCATAACGCATAACGCATAACTCATAACGCATAACGCATAACGCATAACGCATAACGCATAACGCATAACGCATAACGCATAACGCATAACGCATAACGCATAACGCATAACGCATAACGCATAACGCATAACGCATAACGCATAACGCATAACGCATAACGCATAACGCATAACGCATAACGCATAACGCATAACGCATAACGCATAACGCATAACGCATAACGCATAACGCATAACGCATAACGCATAACGCATAACGCATAACGCATAACGCATAACGCATAACGCATAACGCATAACGCATAACGCATAACGCATAACGCATAACGCATAACGCATAACGCATAACGCATAACGCATAACGCATAACGCATAACGCATAACGCATAACGCATAACGCATAACGCATAACGCATAACGCATAACGCATAACGAATAACGCATAACGCATAACGCATAACGCATAACGCACAACGCATAACGCATAACGCATAACGCATAACGCATAACGCATAACGCATAACGCATGACGCATGACGCATAACGCATAACGCATAACGCATAACGCATAACGCATAACGCATAACGCATAACGCATAACGCATAACGCATAACGAATAACGCATATCGCATAACGTATAACGCTTAACGCATAACGCATAACGCATAACGCATAACGCATAACGCATGACGCATGACGCATAACGGATAACGCATGACGCATAACGGATAACCCACAACGCATAACGCATAAAGCATAGTCTATAACGCATAACGCATGACACATTACTCATAACGCATTACGCATAACGCATAACGCATAATGCATAACGCATTACGCATAACGCATAACGCTCAATGAAAAAGTCATAACGCATAACGCATATCGCATAACCCGTAAAGCACAACGCATAACACATAACGCATAACGCATAACGCATAACGCATAACGCATAACGCATAACGCATAACGCATAACGCATAACGCATAACGCATAACGCATAACGCATAACGCATAACGCATAACGCATAACGCATAACGCATAACGCATAACGCATAACGGATAACGCATGACGCATAACGCATAACGCATAACGCATAACGCGTAACGCATAACGCATAACGCATAACGCATAACGCATAACGCATAACGCATAACGCATAACGCATAACGCATAACGCATAACGCATAACGGATAACCCATAACGCATAACGCATAAAGCATAGTCCATAACGGATAACGCATGACGCATAACGGATAACCCATAACGCATAACGCATAAAGCATAGTCCATAACGCATAACGCATGACACATTACTCATAACGCATTACGCATAACGCATAACGCATAATGCATAACGCATTACGCATAACGCATAACGCTCAATGAAAAAGTCATAACGCATAACGCATAACGCATAACGCATAACGCATAACGCATAACGCATAACGCATAACGCATAACGCATAACGCATAACGCATTACGCATAACGCATAACGCATAACGCATAACGCATAACGCATAACGCATAACGCATAACGCATAACGCATAACGCATAACGCATAACGCATAACGCATAACGCATAACGCATAACGCATAACGCATAACGCATAACGCATAACGCATAACGCATAACGCATAACGAATAACGCATAACGCATAACGCATAACGCATAACGCATAACGCATAACGCATAACGCATAACGCATAACGCATGACGCATGACGCATAACGCATAACGCATAACGCATAACGCATAACGCATAACGCATAACGCATAACGCATAACGCATAACGCATAACGCATAACGCATAACGCATAACGCATAACGCATAACGCATAACGCATAACGCATAACGCATAACGCATAACGCATAACGCATAACGCATAACGCATAACGCATAACGCATAACGCATAACGCATAACGCATAACGCATAACGCATAACGCATAACGCATAACGCATAACGCATGACGCATGACGCATAACGCATAACGCATAACGCATAACGCATAACGCATAACGCATAACGCATAACGCATAACGAATAACGCATATCGCATAACGTATAACGCTTAACGCATAACGCATAACGCATAACGCATAACGCATAACGCGTAACGCATAACGGTTAACGCATAACGGATAACGCATAACGCATAACGCATAAAGCATAACGGATAACGCATGACGCATAACGGATAACCCACAACGCATAACGCATAAAGCATAGTCCATAACGCATAACGCATGACACATTACTCATAACGCATTACGCATAACGCATAACGCATAATGCATAACGCATTACGCATAACGCATAACGCTCAATGAAAAAGTCATAACGCATAACGCATATCGCATAACCCGTAAAGCACAACGCATAACACATAACGCATAACGCATAACGCATAACGCATAACGCATAACGCATAACGCATAACGCATAACGCATAACGCATAACGCATAACGCATAACGCATAACGCATAACGCATAACGCATAACGCATAACGCATAACGCATAACGCATAACGCATAACGCATAACGCATAACGCATAACGCATAACGCATAACGGATAACGCATGACGCATAACGCATAACGCATAACGCATAACGCATAACGCGTAACGCATAACGCATAACGCATAACGCATAACGCATAACGCATAACGCATAACGCATAACGCATAACGCATAACGCATAACGCATAACGCATAACGGATAACCCATAACGCATGACGCATAAAGCATAGTCCATAACGGATAACGCATGACGCATAACGGATAACCCATAACGCATAACGCATAAAGCATAGTCCATAACGCATAACGCATGACACATTACTCATAACGCATTACGCATAACGCATAACGCATAATGCATAACGCATTACGCATAACGCATAACGCTCAATGAAAAAGTCATAACGCATAACGCATAACGCATAACGCATAACGCATAACGCATAACGCATAACGCATAACGCATAACGCATAACGCATAACGCATAACGCATAACGCATAACGCATAACGCATAACGCATAACGCATAACGCATAACGCATAACGCATAACGCATAACGCATAACGCATAACGCATAACGCATAACGCATAACGCATAACGCATAACGCATAACGCATAACGCATAACGCATAACGCATAACGCATAACGCATAACGCATAACGCATAACGCATAACGCATAACGCATAACGCATAACGCATAACGCATAACGCATAACGCATAACGCATAACGCATAACGCATAACGCATAACGCATAACGCATAACGCATAACGCATAACGCATAACGCATAACGCATAACGCATAACGCATAACGCATAACGCATAACGAATAACGCATAACGCATAACGCATAACGCATAACGCATAACGCATAACGCATAACGCATAACGCATAACGCATAACGCATGACGCATGACGCATGACGCATAACGCATAACGCATAACGCATAACGCATAACGCATAACGCATAACGCATAACGCATAACGCATAACGCATAACGCATAACGCATAACGCATAACGCATAACGCATAACGCATAACGCATAACGCATAACGCATAACGCATAACGCATAACGCATAACGCATAACGCATAACGCATAACGCATAACGCATAACGCATAACGCATAAAGCATAACGCTTAACGAATAACGCATAACGCATGACACATTACTCATAACGCATTACGCATAACGCATAACGCATAACGGATAACGCATAATGCATAACGCATAACGCTTAACGCATGACGCATATCGCATAACGCATAACGCATAACGCATAACGGATAACGCATAACGCATAATGCATAACGCATAACGCATAACGCATAACGCATAACGCATAACGCATAACGCATAACGCGTAACGCATAACGGATAACGCATAACGGATAACGCATAACGCATAACGCATAACGCATAACGCATAACGGATAACGCATGACGCATAACGGATAACCCACAACGCATAACGCATAAAGCATAGTCCATAACGCATAACGCATGACACATTACTCATAACGCATTACGCATCACGCATAACGCATAATGCATAACGCATTACGCATAACGCATAACGCTCAATGAAAAAGTCATAACGCATAACGCATATCGCATAACCCGTAAAGCACAACGCATAACACATAACGCATAACGCATAACGCATAACGCATAACGCATAACGCATAACGCATAACGCATAACGCATAACGCATAACGCATAACGCATAACGCATAACGCATAACGCATAACGCATAACGCATAACGCATAACGCATAACGCAAAACGCATAACGCATAACGCATAACGCATAACGCATAACGCATAACGCATAACGCATAACGCATAACGCATAACGCATAACGCATAACGGATAACGCATGACGCATAACGCATAACGCATAACGCATAACGCATAACGCATAACGCATAACGCGTAACGCATAACGGATAACGCGTAACGCATAACGCATAACGCATAACGCATAACGCATAACGCATAACGCATAACGCATAACGCATAACGCATAACGCATAACGCATAACGCATAACGCATAACGCATAACGCATGACGCATGACGCATAACGCATAACGCATAACGCATAACGCATAACGCATAACGCATAACGAATAACGCATATCGCATAACGTATAACGCTTAACGCATAACGCATAACGCATAACGCATAACGCATAACGCGTAACGCATAACGGATAACGCGTAACGGATAACGCATAACGCATAACGCATAACGCATAACGCATAACGCATAACGCATAACGCATAACGCATAACGCATAACGCATAACGCATAACGCATAACGCATAACGCATAACGCATAACGCATAACGCATAACGCATAACGCATAACGCATAACGCATAACGCATAACGCATAACGCATAACGCATAACGCATAACGCATAACGCATAACGCATAACGCATAACGCATAACGCATAACGCATAACGCATAACGCATATCGCATAACGCATAACGTTCAATGAAAAAGTCATAACGCATAACGCATATCGCATAACCCGTAAAGCACAACGCATAACACATAACGCATAACGCATAACGCATAACGCATAACGCATAACGCATAACGCATAACGCATAACGCATAACGCATAACGCATAACGCATAACGCATAACGCATAACGCATAACGCATAACGCATAACGCATAACGCATAACGCATAACGCATAACGCATAACGCATAACGCATAACGCATAACGCATAACGCATAACGCATAACGCATAACGCATAACGCATAACGCATAACGCATAACGCATAACGCATAACGCATAACGCATAACGCATAACGCATAACGCATAACGCATAACGCATAACGCATAACGCATAACGCATAACGCATAACGCATAACGCATAACGCATAACGCATAACGCATAACGCATAACGCATAACGCATAACGCATAACGCATAACGCATAACGCATAACGCATAACGCATAACGCATAACGCATAACGCATAACGCATAACGCATAACGCATAACGCATAACGCATAACGCATAACGCATAACGCATAACGCATAACGCATAACGCATAACGCATAACGCATAACGCATAACGCATAACGCATAACGCATAACGCATAACGCATAACGCATAACGTATAACGCATAACGCATAACGCATAACGCATAACGCATAACGCATAACGCATAACGCATAACGCATAACGCATAACGCATAACGCATTACGCATAACGCATAACGCATAACGCATAACGCATAACGCATAACGCATAACGCATAACGCATAACGCATAACGCATAACGCATAACGCATAACGCATGACACATTACTCATAACGCATTACGCATAACGCATAACGCATAATGCATGACACATTACTCATAACGCATAACGCATAACGCATAACGCATAACGCATAACGCATAACGCATAACGCATAACGCATAACGCATAACGCATAACGCATAACGCATAACGCAAAACGCATAACGCATAACTCATAACGCATAACGCATAACGCATAACGCATAACGCATAACGCATAACGCATAACGCATAACGCATAACGCATAACGCATAACGCATAACGCATAACGCATAACGCATAACGCATAACGCATAACGCATAACGCATAACGCATAACGCATAACGCATAACGCATAACGCATAACGCATAACGCATAACGCATAACGCATAACGCATAACGCATAACGCATAACGCATAACGCATAACGCATAACGCATAACGCATAACGCATAACGCATAACGCATAACGCATAACGCATAACGCATAACGCATAACGCATAACGCATAACGCATAACGCATAACGCATAACGCATAACGCATAACGCATAACGCATAACGCATAACGCATAACGCATAACGCATAACGCATAACGCATAACGCATAACGCATAACGTATAACGCTTAACGCATAACGCATAACGCATAACGCATAACGCGTAACGCATAACGGATAACGTATAACGCTTAACGCATAACGCATAACGCATAACGCATAACGCGTAACGCATAACGGATAACGCATAACGCATAACGCATAACGCATAACGCATAACGCATAACGCATAACGCATAACGCATAACGCATAACGCATAACGCATAACGCATAACGCATAACGCATAACGCATAACGCATAACGCATAACGCATAACGCATAACGCATAACGCATAACGCATAACGCATAACGCATAACGCATAACGCATAACGCATAACGCATAACGCATAACGCATAACGCATAACGCATAACGCATAACGCATAACGCATAACGCATAACGCATAACGCATAACGCATAACGCATAACGCATAACGCATAACGCATAACGCATAACGCATAACGCATAACGCATAACGCATAACGCATAACGCATAACGCATAACGCATAACGCTTAACGCATAACGCATAACGCATAACGCATAACGCATAACGCATAACGCATGACGCATAACGGATAACCCACAACGCATAACGCATAAAGCACAGTCCATAACGCATAACGCATGACACATTACTCATAACGCATTACGCATAACGCATAACGCATAATGCATAACGCATTACGCATAACGCATAACGCATAACGCATAACGCATAACGCATAACGCATAACGCATAACGCATAACGCATAACGCATAACGCATAACGCATAACGCATAACGCATAACGCATAACGCATAACGCATAACGCATAACGCATAACGCATAACGCATAACGCATAACGCATAACGCATAACGCATAACCCATAACGCATAACGCATAACGCATAACGCATAACGCATAACGCATAACGCATAACGCATAACGCATAACGCATAACGCATAACGCATAACGCATAACGCATAACGCATAACGCATAACGCATAACGCATAACGCATAACGCATAACGCATAACGCATAACGCATAACGCATAACGCCTAACGCATAACGCATAACGCATAACGCATAACGCATAACGCATAACGCATAACGCATAACGCATAACGCATAACGCATAACGCATAACGCATAACGCATAACGCATAACGCATAACGCATAACGCATAACGCGTAACGCATAACGCATAACGCATAACGCATAACGCATAACGCATCACGCATAACGCATAACGCATAACGCATAACGCATAACGCATAACGCATAACGCATAACGCATAACGCATAACGCATAACGCATAACGCATAACGCATAACGCATAACGCATAACGCATAACGCATAACGCATAACGCATAACGCATAACGCATAACGCATAACGCATAACGCATAACGCATAACGCATAACGCATAACGCATAACGCATAACGCATTACGCATAACGCATAACGCATAACGCATAACGCATAACGCATAACGCATAACGCATAACGCATAACGCTTAACGCATAACGCATAACGCATAACGCATAACGCATAACGCATAACGCATAACGCATAACGCATAACGCATAACGCATAACGCATAACGCATAACGCATAACGCATAACGCATAACGCATAACGCATAACGCATAACGCATAACGCATAACGCATAACGCATAACGCATAACGCAGAACGCAGAACGCATAACGCATAACGCATGACGCATAACGCATGACGCATAACGCATAACGCATAACGCATAACGCATAACGCATAACGCATAACGCATAACGCATAACGCATAACGCATAACGCATAACGCATAACGCATAACGCATAACGCATAACGCATAACGCATAACGCATAACGCATAACGCATAACGCATAACGCGTAACGCATAACGCATAACGCATAACGCATAACGCATAACGCATCACGCATAACGCATAACGCATAACGCATAACGCATAACGCATAACGCATAACGCATAACGCATAACGCATAACGCATAACGCATAACGCATAACGCATAACGCATAACGCATAACGCATAACGCATAACGCATAACGCATAACGCATAACGCATAACGCATAACGCATAACGCATAACGCATAACGCATAACGCATAACGCATTACGCATAACGCATAACGCATAACGCATAACGCATAACGCATAACGCATAACGCATAACGCATAACGCTTAACGCATAACGCATAACGCATAACGCATAACGCATAACGCATAACGCATAACGCATAACGCATAACGCATAACGCATAACGCATAACGCATAACGCATAACGCATAACGCATAACGCATAACGCATAACGCATAACGCATAACGCATAACGCATAACGCATAACGCATAACGCATAACGCATAACGCATAACGCATAACGCATAACGCATAACGCATAACGCATAACGCATAACGCATAACGCATAACGCAGAACGCAGAACGCATAACGCATAACGCATGACGCATAACGCATGACGCATAACGCATAACGCATAACGCATAACGCATAACGCATAACGCATAACGCATAACGTATAACGCTTAACGCATAACGCATAACGCATAACGCATAACGCGTAACGCATAACGGATAACGTATAACGCTTAACGCATAACGCATAACGCATAACGCATAACGCGTAACGCATAACGGATAACGCATAACGCATAACGCATAACGCATAACGCATAACGCATAACGCATAACGCATAACGCATAACGCATAACGCATAACGCATAACGCATAACGCATAACGCATAACGCATAACGCATAACGCATAACGCATAACGCATAACGCATAACGCATAACGCATAACGCATAACGCATAACGCATAACGCATAACGCATAACGCATAACGCATAACGCATAACGCATAACGCATAACGCATAACGCATAACGCATAACGCATAACGCATAACGCATAACGCATAACGCATAACGCATAACGCATAACGCATAACGCATAACGCATAACGCATGACGCATAACGGATAACCCACAACGCATAACGCATAAAGCATAGTCCATAACGCATAACGCATGACACATTACTCATAACGCATTACGCATAACGCATAACGCATAATGCATGACACATTACTCATAACGCATAACGCATAACGCATAACGCATAACGCATAACGCATAACGCATAACGCATAACGCATAACGCATAACGCATAACGCATAACGCAAAACGCATAACGCATAACGCATAACGCATAACGCATAACGCATAACGCATAACGCATAACGCATAACGCATAACGCATAACGCATAACGCATAACGCATAACGCATAACGCAGAACGCAGAACGCATAACGCATAACGCATGACGCATAACGCATGACGCATAACGCATAACGCATAACGCATAACGCATAACGCATAACGCATAACGCATAACGTATAACGCTTAACGCATAACGCATAACGCATAACGCATAACGCGTAACGCATAACGGATAACGTATAACGCTTAACGCATAACGCATAACGCATAACGCATAACGCGTAACGCATAACGGATAACGCATAACGCATAACGCATAACGCATAACGCATAACGCATAACGCATAACGCATAACGCATAACGCATAACGCATAACGCATAACGCATAACGCATAACGCATAACGCATAACGCATAACGCATAACGCATAACGCATAACGCATAACGCATAACGCATAACGCATAACGCATAACGCATAACGCATAACGCATAACGCATAACGCATAACGCATAACGCATAACGCATAACGCATAACGCATAACGCATAACGCATAACGCATAACGCATAACGCATAACGCATAACGCATAACGCATAACGCATAACGCATAACGCATAACGCATAACGCATAACGCATAACGCATGACGCATAACGGATAACCCACAACGCATAACGCATAAAGCATAGTCCATAACGCATAACGCATGACACATTACTCATAACGCATTACGCATAACGCATAACGCATAATGCATGACACATTACTCATAACGCATAACGCATAACGCATAACGCATAACGCATAACGCATAACGCATAACGCATAACGCATAACGCATAACGCATAACGCATAACGCATAACGCATAACGCATAACGCATAACGCATAACGCATAACGCATAACGCATAACGCATAACTCATAACGCATAACGCATAACGCATAACGCATAACGCATAACGCATAACGCATAACGCATAACGCATAACGCATAACGCATAACGCATAACGCATAACGCATAACGCATAACGCATAACGCATAACGCATAACGCATAACGCATAACGCATAACGCATAACGCATAACGCATAACGCATAACGCATAACGCATAACGCATAACGCATAACGCATAACGCATAACGCATAACGCATAACGCATAACGCATAACGCATAACGCATAACGCATAACGCATAACGCATAACGCATAACGCATAACGCATAACGCATAACGCATAACGCATAACGCATAACGCATAACGCATAACGCATAACGCATGACGCATAACGGATAACCCACAACGCATAACGCATAAAGCATAGTCCATAACGCATAACGCATGACACATTACTCATAACGCATTACGCATAACGCATAACGCATAATGCATGACACATTACTCATAACGCATAACGCATAACGCATAACGCATAACGCATAACGCATAACGCATAACGCATAACGCATAACGCATAACGCATAACGCAAAACGCATAACGCATAACTCATAACGCATAACGCATAACGCATAACGCATAACGCATAACGCATAACGCATAACGCATAACGCATAACGCATAACGCATAACGCATAACGCATAACGCATAACGCATAACGCATAACGCATAACGCATAACGCATAACGCATAACGCATAACGCATAACGCATAACGCATAACGCATAACGCATAACGCATAACGCATAACGCATAACGCATAACGCATAACGCATAACGCATAACGCATAACGCATAACGCATAACGCATAACGCATAACGCATAACGCATAACGCATAACGCATAACGCATAACGCATAACGCATAACGCATAACGTATAACGCTTAACGCATAACGCATAACGCATAACGCATAACGGATAACGTATAACGCTTAACGCATAACGCATAACGCATAACGCATAACGCGTAACGCATAACGGATAACGCATAACGCATAACGCATAACGCATAACGCATAACGCATAACGCATAACGCATAACGCATAACGCATAACGCATAACGCATAACGCATAACGCATAACGCATAACGCATAACGCATAACGCATAACGCATAACGCATAACGCATAACGCATAACGCATAACGCATAACGCATAACGCATAACGCATAACGCATAACGCATAACGCATAACGCATAACGCATAACGCATAACGCATAACGCATAACGCATAACGCATAACGCATAACGCATAACGCATAACGCATAACGCATAACGCATAACGCATAACGCATAACGCATAACGCATAACGCATAACGCATAACGCATAACGCATAACGCATAACGCATAACGCATAACGCATAACGCATAACGCATAACGCATGACGCATAACGGATAACCCACAACGCATAACGCATAAAGCACAGTCCATAACGCATAACGCATGACACATTACTCATAACGCATTACGCATAACGCATAACGCATAACGCATAACGCATAACGCATAACGCATAACGCATAACGCATAACGCATAACGCATAACGCATAACGCATAACGCATAACGCATAACGCATAACGCATAACGCATAACGCATGACGCATAACGGATAACCCACAACGCATAACGCATAAAGCACAGTCCATAACGCATAACGCATGACACATTACTCATAACGCATTACGCATAACGCATAACGCATAATGCATAACGCATTACGCATAACGCATAACGCATAACGCATAACGCATAACGCATAACGCATAACGCATAACGCATAACGCATAACGCATAACGCATAACGCATAACGCATAACGCATAACGCATAACGCATAACGCATAACGCATAACGCATAACGCATAACGCATAACGCATAACGCATAACGCATAACGCATAACGCATAACGCATAACGCATAACGCATAACGCATAACGCATAACGCATAACGCATAACGCATAACGCATAACGCATAACGCATAACGCATAACGCATAACGCATAACGCATAACGCATAACGCATAACGCATAACGCATAACGCATAACGCATAACGCATAACGCCTAACGCATAACGCATAACGCATAACGCATAACGCATAACGCATAACGCATAACGCATAACGCATAACGCATAACGCATAACGCATAACGCATAACGCATAACGCATAACGCATAACGCATAACGCATAACGCATAACGCATAACGCATAACGCATAACGCATAACGCATAACGCATAACGCATAACGCATAACGCATAACGCATGACGCATAACGGATAACCCACAACGCATAACGCATAAAGCATAGTCCATAACGCATAACGCATGACACATTACTCATAACGCATTACGCATAACGCATGACGCATAACGGATAACCCACAACGCATAACGCATAAAGCACAGTCCATAACGCATAACGCATGACACATTACTCATAACGCATTACGCATAACGCATAACGCATAATGCATAACGCATTACGCATAACGCATAACGCATAACGCATAACGCATAACGCATAACGCATAACGCATAACGCATAACGCATAACGCATAACGCATAACGCATAACGCATAACGCATAACGCATAACGCATAACGCATAACGCATAACGCATAACGCATAACGCATAACGCATAACGCATAACGCATAACGCATAACGCATAACGCATAACGCATAACGCATAACGCATAACGCATAACGCATAACGCATAACGCATAACGCATAACGCATAACGCATAACGCATAACGCATAACGCATAACGCATAACGCATAACGCATAACGCATAACGCATAACGCATAACGCCTAACGCATAACGCATAACGCATAACGCATAACGCATAACGCATATCGCATAACGCATAACGCATAACGCATAACGCATAACGCATAACGCATAACGCATAACGCATAACGCATAACGCATAACGCATAACGCATAACGCATAACGCATAACGCATAACGCATAACGCATAACGCATAACGCATAACGCATAACGCATAACGCATAACGCATAACGCATAACGCATAACGCATAACGCATAACGCATGACGCATAACGCATGACGCATAACGGATAACCCACAACGCATAACGCATAAAGCACAGTCCATAACGCATAACGCATGACACATTACTCATAACGCATTACGCATAACGCATAATGCATAACGCATTACGCATAACGCATAACGCATAACGCATAACGCATAACGCATAACGCATAACGCATAACGCATAACGCATAACGCATAACGCATAACGCATAACGCATAACGCATAACGCATAACGCATAACGCATAACGCATAACGCATAACGCATAACGCATAACGCATAACGCATAACGCATAACGCATAACGCATAACGCATAACGCATAACGCATAACGCATAACGCATAACGCATAACGCATAACGCATAACGCATAACGCATAACGCATAACGCATAACGCATAACGCATAACGCATAACGCATAACGCATAACGCATGACGCATAACGGATAACCCACAACGCATAACGCATAAAGCACAGTCCATAACGCATAACGCATGACACATTACTCATAACGCATTACGCATAACGCATAACGCATAATGCATAACGCATTACGCATAACGCATAACGCATAACGCATAACGCATAACGCATAACGCATAACGCATAACGCATAACGCATAACGCATAACGCATAACGCATAACGCATAACGCATAACGCATAACGCATAACGCATAACGCATAACGCATAACGCATAACGCATAACGCATAACGCATAACGCATAACGCATAACGCATAACGCATAACGCATAACGCATAACGCATAACGCATAACGCATAACGCATAACGCATAACGCATAACGCATAACGCATAACGCATAACGCATAACGCATAACGCATAACGCATAACGCATAACGCATAACGCATAACGCATAACGCATAACGCATAACGCATAACGCATAACGCATAACGCATAACGCATAACGCATAACGCCTAACGCATAACGCATAACGCATAACGCATAACGCATAACGCATAACGCATAACGCATAACGCATAACGCATAACGCATAACGCATAACGCATAACGCATAACGCATAACGCATAACGCATAACGCATAACGCATAACGCATAACGCATAACGCATAACGCATAACGCATAACGCATAACGCATGACGCATAACGGATAACCCACAACGCATAACGCATAAAGCATAGTCCATAACGCATAACGCATGACACATTACTCATAACGCATTACGCATAACGCATGACGCATAACGGATAACCCACAACGCATAACGCATAAAGCACAGTCCATAACGCATAACGCATGACACATTACTCATAACGCATTACGCATAACGCATAACGCATAATGCATAACGCATTACGCATAACGCATAACGCATAACGCATAACGCATAACGCATAACGCATAACGTATAACGCATAACGCATAACGCATAACGCATAACGCATAACGCATAACGCATAACGCATAACGCATAACGCATAACGCATAACGCCTAACGCATAACGCATAACGCATAACGCATAACGCATAACGCATAACGCATAACGCATAACGCATAACGCATAACGCATAACGCATAACGCATAACGCATAACGCATAACGCATAACGCATAACGCATAACGCATAACGCATAACGCATAACGCATAACGCATAACGCATAACGCATAACGCATAACGCATAACGCATAACGCATAACGCATAACGCATAACGCATAACGCATGACGCATAACGGATAACCCACAACGCATAACGCATAAAGCATAGTCCATAACGCATAACGCATGACACATTATTCATAACGCATTACGCATAACGCATAACGCATAACGCATAACGCATTACGCATAACGCATAACGCATAACGCATAACGCATAACGCATAACGCATAACGTATAACGCATAACGCATAACGCATAACGCATAACGCATAACGCATAACGCATAACGCATAACGCATAACGCATAACGCATAACGCCTAACGCATAACGCATAACGCATAACGCATAACGCATAACGCATAACGCATAACGCATAACGCATAACGCATAACGCATAACGCATAACGCATAACGCATAACGCATAACGCATAACGCATAACGCATAACGCATAACGCATAACGCATAACGCATAACGCATAACGCATAACGCATAGCGGATAACGAATAACGCATATCGCATAACGTATAACGCATAACGCATAACGCATAACGCATAACGCATAACGCATAACGCATAACGCATAACGCATAACGCATAACGCATAACGCATAACGCATAACGCATAACGCATAACGCATAACGCATAACGCATAACGCATAACGCATAACGCATAACGCATAACGCATAACGCATAACGCATAACGCATAACGCATAACGCATAACGCATAACGCATAACGCATAACGCATAACGCATAACGCATAACGCATAACGCATAACGCATAACGCATAACGCATAACGCATAACGCATAACGCATATCGCATAACGCATAACGTTCAATGAAAAAGTCATAACGCATAACGCATATCGCATAACCCGTAAAGCACAACGCATAACACATAACGCATAACGCATAACGCATAACACATAACGCATAACGCATAACGCATAACGCATAACGCATAACGCATAACGCATAACGCATAACGCATAACGCATAACGCATAACGCATAACGCATAACGCATAACGGATAACGAATAACGCATATCGCATAACGTATAACGCATAACGCATAACGCATAACGCATAACCCATAACGCATAACGCATAACGCATAACGCATAACGCATAACGCATAACGCATAACGCATAACGCATAACGCATAACGCATAACGCATAACGCATAACGCATAACGCATAACGCATAACGCGTAACGCGTAACGCATAACGCATAACGCATAACGCATAACGCATAACGCATAACGCATAACGCATAACGCATAACGCATAACGCATAACGCATAACGCATAACGCATAACGCATAACGCATAACGCATAACGCATAACGGATAACGAATAACGCATATCGCATAACGTATAACGCATAACGCATAACGCATAACGCATAACGCATAACGCATAACGCATAACGCATAACGCATAACGCATAACGCATAACGCATAACGCATAACGCATAACGCATAACGCATAACGCATAACGCATAACGCAGAACGCATAACGCATAACGCATAACGCATAACGCATAACGCATAACGCATAACGCATAACGCATAACGCATAACGCATAACGCATAACGCATAACGCATAACGCATAACGCATAACGCATAACGCATGACGCATAACGCATAACGCATATCGCATAACGCATAACGTTCAATGAAAAAGTCATAACGCATAACGCATATCGCATAACCCGTAAAGCACAACGCATAACACATAACGCATAACGCATAACACATAACGCATAACGCATAACGCATAACGTATAACGCTTAACGCATAACGCATAACACATAACGCATAACGCATAACGCATAACGCATAACGCATAACGCGTAACGCGTAACGCATAACGCATAACGCATAACGCATAACGCATAACGCATAACGCATAACGCATAACGCATAACGCATAACGCATAACGCATAACGCATAACGCATAACGCATAACGCATAACGCATAACGCATAACGCATAACGCATAACGCATAACGCATAACGCATAACGCATAACGCATAACGCATAACGCATAACGCATAACGCATAACGCATAACGCATAACGCATAACGCATAACGCATAACGCATAACGCATAACGCATAACGCATAACGCATAACGCATAACGCATAACGCATAACGCATAACGCATAACGCATAACGCATAACGCATAACGCATAACGCATAACGCATAACGCATAACGCATAACGCATAACGCATAACGCATAACGCATAACGCATAACGCATAACGCATAACGCATAACGCATAACGCATAACGCATAACGCATAACGCATAACGCATAACGCATAACGCATAACGCATAACGCATAACGCATAACGCATAACGCATAACGCATAACGCATAACGCATAACGCATAACGCATAACGCATAACGCATAACGCATAACGCATAACGCATAACGCATAACGTTCAATGAAAAAGTCATAACGCAGAACGCATATCGCATAACCCGTAAAGCACAACGCATAACACATAACGCATAACGCATAACACATAACGCATAACGCATAACGCATAACGCATAACGCATAACGCATAACGCATAACGCATAACGCATAACGCATAACGCATAACGCATAACGCATAACGCATAACGCATAACGCATAACGCATAACGCATAACGCATAACGCATAACGCATAACGCATAACGCATAACGCATAACGCATAACGCATAACGCATATCGCATAACGTATAACGCTTAACGCATAACGCATAACGCGTAACGCGTAACGCATAACGCATAACGCATAACGCATAACGCATAACGCATAACGCATAACGCATGACGCATAACGCAGAACGCATAACGCATAACGCATAACGCATAACGCATAACGCATAACGCATAACGCATAACGCATAACGCATAACGCATAACGCATAACGCATAACGCATAACGCATAACGCATAACGCATAACGCATAACGCATAACGCATAACGCATAACGCATAACGCATAACGCATAACGCATAACGCATAACGCATAACGCATAACGCATAACGCATAACGCATAACGCATAACGCATAACGCATAACGCATAACGCATAACGCATAACGCATAACGCATAACGCATAACGCATAACGCATAACGCATAACGCATAACGCATGACGCATAACGCAGAACGCATAACGCATAACGCATGACGCATAACGCATAACGCATAACGCATAACGCATAACGCATAACGCATAACGCATAACGCATAACGCATAACGCATAACGCATAACGCATAACGCATAACGCATAACGCATAACGCATAACGCATAACGCATAACGCATAACGCATAACGCATAACGCATAACGCATAACGCATAACGCATAACGCATAACGCATAACGCATAACGAATAACGCATATCGCATAACGCATAACGCATAACGCATAACGCATAACGCATAACGCATAACGCATAACGCATAACGCATAACGCATAACGCATAACGCATAACGCATAACGCATAACGCATAACGCATAACGCATAACGCATAACGCATAACGCATAACGCATAACGCATAACGCATAACGCATAACGCATAACGCATAAGGCATAAGGCATAACGCATAACGCATAACGCATAACGCATAACGCATAACGCATAACGCATAACGCATAACGCATAACGCATAACGCATAACGCATAACGCATAACGCATAACGCATAACGCATAACGCATAACGCATAACGCATAACGCATAACGCATAACGCATAACGCATAACGCATAACGCATAACGCATAACGCATAACGCATAACGCATAACGCATAACGCATAACGCATAACGCATAACGCATAACGCATAACGCATAACGCATAACGCATAACGCATAACGCATAACGCATAACGCATAACGCATAACGCATAACGCATAACGCATAACGCATAACGCATAACGCATAACGCATAACGCATAACGCATAACGCATAACGCATAACGCATAACGCATAACGCATAACGCATAACGCATAACGCATAACGCATAACGCATAACGCATAACGCATAACGCATAACGCATAACGCATAACGCATAACGCATAACGCATAACGCATAACGCATAACGCATAACGCATAACGCATAACGCATAACGCGTAACGCGTAACGCCTAACGCATAACGCATAACGCATAACGCATAACGCATAAAGCATAACGCATAACGCATAACGCATAACGCATAACGCATAACGCATAAGGCATAACGCATAACGCATAACGCATAACGCATAACGCATAACGCATAACGCATAACGCATAACGCATAACGCGTAACGCATAACGGATAACGCATAACGGATAACGCATGGCGCATAACGCATAACGCATAACGCATAACGCATAACGCATAAGGCATAACGCATAACGCATAACGCATAACGCATAACGCATAACGCATAACGCATAACGCATAACGCATAACGCATAACGCATAACGCATAACGCATAACTCATAACGCATAACGCATAACGCATAACGCATAACGCATAACGCATAACGCATAACGCATAACGCATAACGCATAACGCATAACGCATAACGCATAACGCATAACGCAGAACGCATAACGCATAACGCATGACGCATAACGCAGAACGCATAACGCATAACGCATGACGCATAACGCATAACGCATAACGAATAACGCATATCGCACAACGCATAACGCTTAACGCATAACGCATAACGCATAACGCATAACGCATAACGCATAACACATAACGCATAACGCATAACGCATAACGCATAACACATAACGCATAACGCATATCGCATAACGTATAACGCTTAACGCATAACGCATAACGCATAACGCATAACGCATAACTCGTAACGCATAACGGATAACGCATAACGCATAACGCATAACGCATAACGCATAACGCATAACGCATAACGCATAACGCATAAGGCATAAGGCATAACGCATAACGCATAACGCATAACGCATAACGCATAACGCATAACGCATAACGCATAACGCATAACGCATAACGCATAACGCATAACGCATAACGCATAACGCATAACGCATAACGCATAACGCATAACGCATAACGCATAACGCATAACGCATAACGCATAACGCATAACGCATAACGCATAACGCATAACGCATAACGCATAACGCATAACGCATAACGCATAAAGCATAACGCATAACGCATAACGCATAACGCATAACGCATAACGCATAACGCATAACGCATAACGCATAACGCATAACGCATAACGCATAACGCATAACGCATAACGCATAACGCATAACGCATAACGCATAACGCATAACGCATAACGCATAACGCATAAGGCATAACGCATAACGCATAACGCATAACGCATAACGCATAACGCATAACGCATAACGCAAAACGCATAACGCATAACGCATAACGCATAACGCATAACGCAGAACGCATAACGCATAACGCATGACGCATAACGCAGAACGCATAACGCATAACGCATGACGCATAACGCATAACGCATAACGCATAACGCATAACGCATAACGCATAACGCATAACGCATAACGCATAACGCATAACGCATAACGCATAACGCATAACGCATAACGCATAACGCATAACGCATAACGCATAACGCATAACACATAACGCATAACGCATATCGCATAACGTATAACGCTTAACGCATAACGCATAACGCATAACGCATAACGCGTAACGCATAACGGATAACGCATAACGGATAACGCATGGCGCATAACGCATAACGCATAACGCATAACGCATAACGCATAAGGCATAACGCATAACGCATAACGCATAACGCATAACGCATAACGCATAACGCATAACGCATAACGCATAACGCATAACGCATAACGCATAACGCATAACGCATAACGCATAACGCATAACGCATAACGCATAACGCATAACGCATAACGCATAACGCATAACGCATATCGCATAACGCATAACGTTCAATGAAAAAGTCATAACGCATAACGCATATCGCATAACCCGTAAAGCACAACGCATAACACATAACGCATAACGCATAACACATAACGCATAACGCATAACGTATAACGCTTAACGCATAACGCATAACACATAACGCATAACGCATAACGCATAACGCATAACGCATAACGCATAACGCATTACGCATAACGCATAACGCATAACGCATAACGCATAACGCATAACGCATAACGCATAACGCATAACGCATAACGCATAACGCATAACGCATAACGCATAACTCATAACGCATAACGCATAACGCATAACGCATAACGCATAACGCATAACGCATAACGCATAACGCATAACGCATAACGCATAACGCATAACGCATAACGCATAACGCATAACGCATAACGCATAACGCATAACGCATAACGCATAACGCATAACGCATAACGCATAACGCATAACGCATAACGCATAACGCATAACGCATAACGCATAACGCATAACGCATAACGCATAACGCATAACGCATAACGCATAACGCATAACGCATAACGCATAACGCATAACGCATAACGCATAACGCATAACGCATAACGCATAACGCATAACGCATAACGCATAACGCATAACGCATAACGCATAACGCATAACGCATAACGCATAACGCATAACGCATAACGCATAACGCATAACGCATAACGCATAACGCATAACGCATAACGCATAACGCATAACGCATAACGCATAACGCATAACGCATAACGCATAAGGCATAACGCATAACGCATAACGCATAACGCATAACGCATAACGCATAACGCATAACGCATAACGCATAACGCATAACGCATAACGCATAACGCATAACGCATAACGCATAACGCATAACGCATAACGCATAACGCATAACGCAGAACGCATAACGCATAACGCATGACGCATAACGCAGAACGCATAACGCATAACGCATGACGCATAACGCATAACGCATAACGCATAACGCATAACGCATAACGCATAACGCATAACGCATAACGCATAACGCATAACGCATAACGCATAACGCATAACGCATAACGCATAACGCATAACGCATAACGCATAACGCATAACGCATAACGCATAACGCATAACGCATAACGCATAACGCATAACGCATAACGCATAACGCATAACGCATAACGCATAACGCATAACGCATAACGCATAACGCATAACGCATAACGCATAACGCATAACGCATAACGCGTAACGCATAACGGATAACGCATAACGGATAACGCATGGCGCATAACGCATAACGCATAACGCATAACGCATAACGCATAACGCATAACGCATAACGCATAACGCATAAGGCATAAGGCATAACGCATAACGCATAACGCATAACGCATAACGCATAACGCATAACGCATAACGCATAACGCATAACGCATAACGCATAACGCATAACGCATAACGCATAACGCATAACGCATAACGCATAACGCATAACGCAGAACGCATAACGCATAACGCATGACGCATAACGCATAACGCGTAACGCATAACGGATAACGCATAACGGATAACGCATGGCGCATAACGCATAACGCATAACGCATAACGCATAACGCATAACGCATAACGCATAACGCATAACGCATAAGGCATAACGCATAACGCATAACGCATAACGCATAACGCATAACGCATAACGCATAACGCATAACGCATAACGCATAAGGCATAACGCATAACGCATAACGCATAACGCATAACGCATAACGCATAACGCATAACGCATAACGCATAACGCATAACGCATAACGCATAACGCATAACGCATAACGCAGAACGCATAACGCATAACGCATGACGCATAACGCAGAACGCATAACGCATAACGCATGACGCATAACGCATAACGCATAACGCATAACGCATAACGCATAACGCATAACGCATAACGCATAACGCATAACGCATAACGCATAACGCATAACGCATAACGCATAACGCATAACGCATAACGCATAACGCATAACGCATAACGCATAACGCATAACGCATAACGCATAACGCATAACGCATAACGCATAACGCATAACGCATAACGCATAACGCATAACGCATAACGCATAACGCATAACGCATAACGCATAACGCATAACGCATAACGCATAACGCATAACGCATAACGCATAACGCATAACGCATAACGCATAACGCATAACGCATAACGCATAACGCATAACGCATAACGCATAACGCATAACGCATAACGCATAACGCATAACGCATAACGCATAACGCATAAGGCATAACGCATAACGCATAACGCATAACGCATAACGCATAACGCATAACGCATAACGCATAACGCATAACGCATAACGCATAACGCATAACGCATAACGCGTAACGCATAACGGATAACGCATAACGGATAACGCATGGCGCATAACGCATAACGCATAACGCATAACGCATAACGCATAACGCATAACGCATAACGCATAACGCATAACGCATAACGCATAACGCATAACGCATAACGCATAACGCATAACGCATAACGCATAACGAATAACGCATATCGCATAACGCATAACGCATAACGCATAACGCATAACGCATAACACATAACGCATAACGCATATCGCATAACGTATAACGCATAACGCATAACGCATAACGCATAACGCATAACGCATAACGCATAACGCATAACGCATAACGCATAACGCATAACGCTTAACGCATAACGCATAACGCATAACGCATAACGCATAACGCATAACGCATAACGCATAACGCATAACGCATAACGCATAACGCATAACGCATAACGCATAACGCATAACGCATAACGCATAACGCATAACGCATAACGCATAACGCATAACGCATAACGCATAACGCATAACGCATAACGCATAACGCATAACGCATAACGCATAACGCATAACGCATAACGCATAACGCATAACGCATAACGCATAACGCATAACGCATAACGCATAACGCATAACGCATAACGCATAACGCATAACGCATAACGCATAACGCATAACGCATAACGCATAACGCATAACGCATAACGCATAACGCATAACGCATAACGCATAACGCATAACGCATAACGCATAAGGCATAACGCATAACGCATAACGCATAACGCATAACGCATAACGCATAACGCATAACGCATAACGCATAACGCATAACGCATAACGCATAACGCATAACGCATAACGCATAACGCATAACGCATAACGCATAACGCAGAACGCATAACGCATAACGCATGACGCATAACGCAGAACGCATAACGCATAACGCATGACGCATAACGCATAACGCATAACGCATAACGCATAACGCATAACGCATAACGCATAACGCATAACGCATAACGCATAACGCATAACGCATAACGCATAACGCATAACGCATAACGCATAACGCATAACGCATAACGCATAACGCATAACGCATAACGCATAACGCATAACGCATAACGCATAACGCATAACGCATAACGCATAACGCATAACGCATAACGCATAACGCATAACGCATAACGCATAACGCATAACGCATAACGCATAACGCATAACGCATAACGCATAACGCGTAACGCATAACGGATAACGCATAACGGATAACGCATAACGGATAACGCATGGCGCATAACGCATAACGCATAACGCATAACGCATAACGCATAACGCATAACGCATAACGCATAACGCATAAGGCATAAGGCATAACGCATAACGCATAACGCATAACGCATAACGCATAACGCATAACGCATAACGCATAACGCATAACGCATAACGCATAACGCATA
Source organism: Lasioglossum baleicum (assembly GCF_051020765.1). Taxonomy (NCBI): domain Eukaryota; kingdom Metazoa; phylum Arthropoda; class Insecta; order Hymenoptera; family Halictidae; genus Lasioglossum; species Lasioglossum baleicum. The sequence continues at coordinate 183,777 of NW_027469325.1, forward strand.
ACGCATAACGCATAACGCATAACGCATAACGCATAACGCATAACGCATAACGCAGAACGCATAACGCATAACGCATGACGCATAACGCATAACGCGTAACGCATAACGGATAACGCATAACGGATAACGCATGGCGCATAACGCATAACGCATAACGCATAACGCATAACGCATAACGCATAACGCATAACGCATAAGGCATAACGCATAACGCATAACGCATAACGCATAACGCATAACGCATAACGCATAACGCATAACGCATAACGCATAAGGCATAACGCATAACGCATAACGCATAACGCATAACGCATAACGCATAACGCATAACGCATAACGCATAACGCATAACGCATAACGCATAACGCATAACGCATAACGCAGAACGCATAACGCATAACGCATGACGCATAACGCAGAACGCATAACGCATAACGCATGACGCATAACGCATAACGCATAACGCATAACGCATAACGCATAACGCATAACGCATAACGCATAACGCATAACGCATAACGCATAACGCATAACGCATAACGCATAACGCATAACGCATAACGCATAACGCATAACGCATAACGCATAACGCATAACGCATAACGCATAACGCATAACGCATAACGCATAACGCATAACGCATAACGCATAACGCATAACGCATAACGCATAACGCATAACGCATAACGCATAACGCATAACGCATAACGCATAACGCATAACGCGTAACGCATAACGGATAACGCATAACGGATAACGCATGGCGCATAACGCATAACGCATAACGCATAACGCATAACGCATAACGCATAACGCATAACGCATAACGCATAACGCATAACGCATAACGCATAACGCATAACGCATAACGCATAACGCATAACGCATAACGCATAACGAATAACGCATATCGCATAACGCATAACGCATAACGCATAACGCATAACGCATAACACATAACGCATAACGCATATCGCATAACGTATAACGCATAACGCATAACGCATAACGCATAACGCATAACGCATAACGCATAACGCATAACGCATAACGCATAACGCATAACGCTTAACGCATAACGCATAACGCATAACGCATAACGCATAACGCATAACGCATAACGCATAACGCATAACGCATAACGCATAACGCATAACGCATAACGCATAACGCATAACGCATAACGCATAACGCATAACGCATAACGCATAACGCATAACGCATAACGCATAACGCATAACGCATAACGCATAACGCATAACGCATAACGCATAACGCATAAAGCATAACGCATAACGCATAACGCATAACGCATAACGCATAACGCATAACGCATAACGCATAACGCATAACGCATAACGCATAACGCATAACGCATAACGCATAACGCATAACGCATAACGCATAACGCATAACGCATAACGCATAACGCATAACGCATAAGGCATAACGCATAACGCATAACGCATAACGCATAACGCATAACGCATAACGCATAACGCAAAACGCATAACGCATAACGCATAACGCATAACGCATAACGCAGAACGCATAACGCATAACGCATGACGCATAACGCAGAACGCATAACGCATAACGCATGACGCATAACGCATAACGCATAACGCATAACGCATAACGCATAACGCATAACGCATAACGCATAACGCATAACGCATAACGCATAACGCATAACGCATAACGCATAACGCATAACGCATAACGCATAACGCATAACACATAACGCATAACGCATATCGCATAACGTATAACGCTTAACGCATAACGCATAACGCATAACGCATAACGCGTAACGCATAACGGATAACGCATAACGGATAACGCATGGCGCATAACGCATAACGCATAACGCATAACGCATAACGCATAACGCATAAGGCATAACGCATAACGCATAACGCATAACGCATAACGCATAACGCATAACGCATAACGCATAACGCATAACGCATAACGCATAACGCATAACGCATAACGCATAACGCATAACGCATAACGCATAACGCATAACGCATAACGCATAACGCATAACGCATAACGCATAACGCATATCGCATAACGCATAACGTTCAATGAAAAAGTCATAACGCATAACGCATATCGCATAACCCGTAAAGCACAACGCATAACACATAACGCATAACGCATAACACATAACGCATAACGCATAACGTATAACGCTTAACGCATAACGCATAACACATAACGCATAACGCATAACGCATAACGCATAACGCATAACGCATAACGCATTACGCATAACGCATAACGCATAACGCATAACGCATAACGCATAACGCATAACGCATAACGCATAACGCATAACGCATAACGCATAACGCATAACGCATAACGCATAACTCATAACGCATAACGCATAACGCATAACGCATAACGCATAACGCATAACGCATAACGCATAACGCATAACGCATAACGCATAACGCATAACGCATAACGCATAACGCATAACGCATAACGCATAACGCATAACGCATAACGCATAACGCATAACGCATAACGCATAACGCATAACGCATAACGCATAACGCATAACGCATAACGCATAACGCATAACGCATAACGCATAACGCATAACGCATAACGCATAACGCATAACGCATAACGCATAACGCATAACGCATAACGCATAACGCATAACGCATAACGCATAACGCATAACGCATAACGCATAACGCATAACGCATAACGCATAACGCATAACGCATAACGCATAACGCATAACGCATAACGCATAACGCATAACGCATAACGCATAACGCATAACGCATAACGCATAACGCATAACGCATAACGCATAAGGCATAACGCATAACGCATAACGCATAACGCATAACGCATAACGCATAACGCATAACGCATAACGCATAACGCATAACGCATAACGCATAACGCATAACGCATAACGCATAACGCATAACGCATAACGCATAACGCAGAACGCATAACGCATAACGCATGACGCATAACGCAGAACGCATAACGCATAACGCATGACGCATAACGCATAACGCATAACGCATAACGCATAACGCATAACGCATAACGCATAACGCATAACGCATAACGCATAACGCATAACGCATAACGCATAACGCATAACGCATAACGCATAACGCATAACGCATAACGCATAACGCATAACGCATAACGCATAACGCATAACGCATAACGCATAACGCATAACGCATAACGCATAACGCATAACGCATAACGCATAACGCATAACGCATAACGCATAACGCATAACGCATAACGCATAACGCATAACGCATAACGCATAACGCGTAACGCATAACGGATAACGCATAACGGATAACGCATGGCGCATAACGCATAACGCATAACGCATAACGCATAACGCATAACGCATAACGCATAACGCATAACGCATAAGGCATAAGGCATAACGCATAACGCATAACGCATAACGCATAACGCATAACGCATAACGCATAACGCATAACGCATAACGCATAACGCATAACGCATAACGCATAACGCATAACGCATAACGCATAACGCATAACGCATAACGCATAACGCATAACGCAGAACGCATAACGCATAACGCATGACGCATAACGCATAACGCGTAACGCATAACGGATAACGCATAACGGATAACGCATGGCGCATAACGCATAACGCATAACGCATAACGCATAACGCATAACGCATAACGCATAACGCATAACGCATAAGGCATAACGCATAACGCATAACGCATAACGCATAACGCATAACGCATAACGCATAACGCATAACGCATAACGCATAAGGCATAACGCATAACGCATAACGCATAACGCATAACGCATAACGCATAACGCATAACGCATAACGCATAACGCATAACGCATAACGCATAACGTATAACGCATAACGCATAACGCATAACGCATAACGCATAACGCATAACGCATAACGCATAACGCATAACGCATAAGGCATAACGCATAACGCATAACGCATAACGCATAACGCATAACGCATAACGCATAACGCATAACGCATAACGCATAACGCATAACGCATAACGCATAACGCATAACGCGTAACGCATAACGGATAACGCATAACGGATAACGCATGGCGCATAACGCATAACGCATAACGCATAACGCATAACGCATAACGCATAACGCATAACGCATAACGCATAACGCATAACGCATAAGGCATAAGGCATAACGCATAACGCATAACGCATAACGCATAACGCATAACGCATAACGCATAACGCATAACGCATAACGCATAACGCATAACGCATAACGCATAACGCATAACGCATAACGCATAACGCATAACGCATAACGAATAACGCATATCGCATAACGCATAACGCATAACGCATAACGCATAACGCATAACGCATAACGCATAACGCATAACGCATAACGCATAACGCATAACGCATAACGCATAACGCATAACGCATAACGCATAACGCATAACGCATAACGCATAACGCATAACGCATAACGCATAACGGATAACGCATGACGCATAACGCATAACGCATAACGCATAACGCATAACGCATAACGCATAACGCATAACGCATAACGCATAACGCATAACGCATAACGCATAACGCATAACGCATAACGCATAACGCATAACGCATAACGCATAACGCATAACGCATAACGCATAACGCATAACGCATAACGCATAACGCATAACGCATAACGCATAACGCATAACGCATAAGGCATAACGCATAACGCATAACGCATAACGCATAACGCATAACGCATAACGCATAACGCATAACGCATAACGCATAACGCATAACGCATAACGCATAACGCATAACGCAGAACGCATAACGCATAACGCATGACGCATAACGCAGAACGCATAACGCATAACGCATGACGCATAACGCATAACGCATAACGCATAACGCATAACGCATAACGCATAACGCATAACGCATAACGCATAACGCATAACGCATAACGCATAACGCATAACGCATAACGCATAACGCATAACGCATAACGCATAACGCATAACGCATAACGCATAACGCATAACGCATAACACATAACGCATAACGCATATCGCATAACGTATAACGCTTAACGCATAACGCATAACGCATACAAGCATAACGCGTAACGCATAACGGATAACGCATAACGGATAACGCATGGCGCATAACGCATAACGCATAACGCATAACGCATAACGCATAAGGCATAACGCATAACGCATAACGCATAACGCATAACGCATAACGCATAACGCATAACGCATAACGCATAACGCATAACGCATAACGCATAACGCATAACGCATAACGCATAACGCATAACGCATAACGCATAACGCATAACGCATAACGCATAACGCATAACGCATAACGCATAACGCATATCGCATAACGCATAACGTTCAATGAAAAAGTCATAACGCATAACGCATATCGCATAACCCGTAAAGCACAACGCATAACACATAACGCATAACGCATAACACATAACGCATAACGCATAACGTATAACGCTTAACGCATAACGCATAACACATAACGCATAACGCATAACGCATAACGCATAACGCATAACGCATAACGCGTAACGCGTAACGCATAACGCATAACGCATAACGCATAACGCATAACGCATAACGCATAACGCATAACGCATAACGCATAACGCATAACGCATAACGCATAACGCATAACGCATAACGCATAACGCATAACGCATAACGCATAACTCATAACGCATAACGCATAACGCATAACGCATAACGCATAACGCATAACGCATAACGCATAACGCATAACGCATAACGCATAACGCATAACGCATAACGCATAACGCATAACGCATAACGCATAACGCATAACGCATAACGCATAACGCATAACGCATAACGCATAACGCATAACGCATAACGCATAACGCATAACGCATAACGCATAACGCATAACGCATAACGCATAACGCATAACGCATAACGCATAACGCATAACGCATAACGCATAACGCATAACGCATAACGCATAACGCATAACGCATAACGCATAACGCATAACGCATAACGCATAACGCATAACGCATAACGCATAACGCATAACGCATAACGCATAACGCATAACGCATAACGCATAACGCATAACGCATAAGGCATAACGCATAACGCATAACGCATAACGCATAACGCATAACGCATAACGCATAACGCATAACGCATAACGCATAACGCATAACGCATAACGCATAACGCATAACGCATAACGCATAACGCATAACGCAGAACGCATAACGCATAACGCATGACGCATAACGCAGAACGCATAACGCATAACGCATGACGCATAACGCATAACGCATAACGCATAACGCATAACGCATAACGCATAACGCATAACGCATAACGCATAACGCATAACGCATAACGCATAACGCATAACGCATAACGCATAACGCATAACGCATAACGCATAACGCATAACGCATAACGCATAACGCATAACGCATAACGCATAACGCATAACGCATAACGCATAACGCATAACGCATAACGCATAACGCATAACGCATAACGCATAACGCATAACGCATAACGCATAACGCATAACGCATAACGCATAACGCATAACGCATAACGCATAACGCATAACGCATAACGCATAACGCATAACGCATAACGCATAACGCATATCGCATAACGCATAACGTTCAATGAAAAAGTCATAACGCATAACGCATATCGCATAACCCGTAAAGCACAACGCATAACACATAACGCATAACGCATAACACATAACGCATAACGCATAACGTATAACGCTTAACGCATAACGCATAACACATAACGCATAACGCATAACGCATAACGCATAACGCATAACGCATAACGCGTAACGCGTAACGCATAACGCATAACGCATAACGCATAACGCATAACGCATAACGCATAACGCATAACGCATAACGCATAACGCATAACGCATAACGCATAACGCATAACGCATAACGCATAACGCATAACGCATAACGCATAACTCATAACGCATAACGCATAACGCATAACGCATAACGCATAACGCATAACGCATAACGCATAACGCATAACGCATAACGCATAACGCATAACGCATAACGCATAACGCATAACGCATAACGCATAACGCATAACGCATAACGCATAACGCATAACGCATAACGCATAACGCATAACGCATAACGCATAACGCATAACGCATAACGCATAACGCATAACGCATAACGCATAACGCATAACGCATAACGCATAACGCATAACGCATAACGCATAACGCATAACGCATAACGCATAACGCATAACGCATAACGCATAACGCATAACGCATAACGCATAACGCATAACGCATAACGCATAACGCATAACGCATAACGCATAACGCATAACGCATAACGCATAACGCATAACGCATAACGCATAACGCATAACGCATAACGCATAAGGCATAACGCATAACGCATAACGCATAACGCATAACGCATAACGCATAACGCATAACGCATAACGCATAACGCATAACGCATAACGCATAACGCATAACGCATAACGCATAACGCATAACGCAGAACGCATAACGCATAACGCATGACGCATAACGCAGAACGCATAACGCATAACGCATGACGCATAACGCATAACGCATAACGCATAACGCATAACGCATAACGCATAACGCATAACGCATAACGCATAACGCATAACGCATAACGCATAACGCATAACGCATAACGCATAACGCATAACGCATAACGCATAACGCATAACGCATAACGCATAACGCATAACGCATAACGCATAACGCATAACGCATAACGCATAACGCATAACGCATAACGCATAACGCATAACGCATAACGCGTAACGCATAACGGATAACGCATAACGGATAACGCATGGCGCATAACGCATAACGCATAACGCATAACGCATAACGCATAACGCATAACGCATAACGCATAAGGCATAAGGCATAACGCATAACGCATAACGCATAACGCATAACGCATAACGCATAACGCATAACGCATAACGCATAACGCATAACGCATAACGCATAACGCATAACGCATAACGCATAACGCATAACGCAGAACGCATAACGCATAACGCATGACGCATAACGCATAACGCGTAACGCATAACGGATAACGCATAACGGATAACGCATGGCGCATAACGCATAACGCATAACGCATAACGCATAACGCATAACGCATAACGCATAACGCATAACGCATAAGGCATAACGCATAACGCATAACGCATAACGCATAACGCATAACGCATAACGCATAACGCATAACGCATAACGCATAACGCATAAGGCATAACGCATAACGCATAACGCATAACGCATAACGCATAACGCATAACGCATAACGCATAACGCATAACGCATAACGCATAACGCATAACGCAGAACGCATAACGCATAACGCATGACGCATAACGCAGAACGCATAACGCATAACGCATGACGCATAACGCATAACGCATAACGCATAACGCATAACGCATAACGCATAACGCATAACGCATAACGCATAACGCATAACGCATAACGCATAACGCATAACGCATAACGCATAACGCATAACGCATAACGCATAACGCATAACGCATAACGCATAACGCATAACGCATAACGCATAACGCATAACGCATAACGCATAACGCATAACGCATAACGCATAACGCATAACGCATAACGCATAACGCATAACGCATAACGCATAACGCATAACGCATAACGCATAACGCATAACGCATAACGCATAACGCATAACGCATAACGCATAACGCATAACGCATAACGCATAACGCATAACGCATAACGCATAACGCATAACGCATAACGCATAACGCATAACGCATAACGCATAACGCATAACGCATAACGCATAACGCATAACGCATAACGCATAACGCATAACGCATAACGCATAACGCATAACGCATAACGCATAACGCATAACGCATAAGGCATAACGCATAACGCATAACGCATAACGCATAACGCATAACGCATAACGCATAACGCATAACGCATAACGCATAACGCATAACGCATAACGCATAACGCATAACGCGTAACGCATAACGGATAACGCATAACGGATAACGCATGGCGCATAACGCATAACGCATAACGCATAACGCATAACGCATAACGCATAACGCATAACGCATAACGCATAAGGCATAAGGCATAACGCATAACGCATAACGCATAACGCATAACGCATAACGCATAACGCATAACGCATAACGCATAACGCATAACGCATAACGCATAACGCATAACGCATAACGCATAACGCATAACGCATAACGAATAACGCATATCGCATAACGCATAACGCTTAACGCATAACACATAACGCATAACGCATAACGCATAACGCATAACACATAACGCATAACGCATATCGCATAACGTATAACGCATAACGCATAACGCATAACGCATAACGCATAACGCATAACGCATAACGCATAACGCATAACGCATAACGCATAACGCATAACGCTTAACGCATAACGCATAACGCATAACGCATAACGCATAACGCATAACGCATAACGCATAACGCATAACGCATAACGCATAACGCATAACGCATAACGCATAACGCATAACGCATAACGCATAACGCATAACGCATAACGCATAACGCATAACGCATAACGCATAACGCATAAGGCATAAGGCATAACGCATAACGCATAACGCATAACGCATAACGCATAACGCATAACGCATAACGCATAACGCATAACGCATAACGCATAACGCATAACGCATAACGCATAACGCATAACGCATAACGCATAACGCATAAAGCATAACGCATAACGCATAACGCATAACGCATAACGCATAACGCATAACGCATAACGCATAACGCATAACGCATAACGCATAACGCATAACGCATAACGCATAACGCATAACGCATAACGCATAACGCATAACGCATAACCCATAACGCATAACGCATAACGCATAACGCATAACGCATAACGCATAACGCATAACGCATAACGCATAACGCATAACGCATAACGCATAACGCATAACGCATAACGCATAACGCATAACGCATAACGCATAACGCATAACGCATAACGCATAACGCATAACGCATAACGCATAACGCATAACGCATAACGCATAACGCATAACGCATAACGCATAACGCATAACGCATAACGCATAACGCATAACGCATAACGCATAACGCATAACGCATAACGCATAACGCATAACGCATAACGCATAACGCATAACGCATAACGCATAACGCATAACGCATAACGCATAACGCATAACGCATAACGCATAACGCATAACGCATAACGCATAACGCATAACGCATAACGCATAACGCATAACGCATAACGCATAACGCATAACGCATAACGCATAACGCATAACGCATAACGCATAACGCATAACGCATAACGCATAACGCGTAACGCATAACGGATAACGCATAACGGATAACGCATGGCGCATAACGCATAACGCATAACGCATAACGCATAACGCATAACGCATAACGCATAACGCATAACGCATAAGGCATAAGGCATAACGCATAACGCATAACGCATAACGCATAACGCATAACGCATAACGCATAACGCATAACGCAGAACGCATAACGCATAACGCATGACGCATAACGCATAACGCGTAACGCATAACGGATAACGCATAACGGATAACGCATGGCGCATAACGCATAACGCATAACGCATAACGCATAACGCATAACGCATAACGCATAACGCATAACGCATAACGCATAAGGCATAACGCATAACGCATAACGCATAACGCATAACGCATAACGCATAACGCATAACGCATAACGCATAACGCATAACGCATAAGGCATAACGCATAACGCATAACGCATAACGCATAACGCATAACGCATAACGCATAACGCATAACGCATAACGCATAACGCATAACGCATAACGCATAACGCATAACGCATAACGCATAACGCATAACGCAGAACGCATAACGCATAACGCATGACGCATAACGCAGAACGCATAACGCATAACGCATGACGCATAACGCATAACGCATAACGCATAACGCATAACGCATAACGCATAACGCATAACGCATAACGCATAACGCATAACGCATAACGCATAACGCATAACGCATAACGCATAACGCATAACGCATAACGCATAACGCATAACGCATAACGCATAACGCATAACGCATAACGCATAACGCATAACGCATAACGCATAACGCATAACGCATAACGCATAACGCATAACGCATAACGCATAACGCATAACGCATAACGCATAACGCATAACGCATAACGCATAACGCATAACGCATAACGCATAACGCATAACGCATAACGCATAACGCATAACGCATAACGCATAACGCATAACGCATAACGCATAACGCATAACGCATAACGCATAAGGCATAACGCATAACGCATAACGCATAACGCATAACGCATAACGCATAACGCATAACGCATAACGCATAACGCATAACGCATAACGCGTAACGCATAACGGATAACGCATAACGGATAACGCATGGCGCATAACGCATAACGCATAACGCATAACGCATAACGCATAACGCATAACGCATAACGCATAACGCATAACGCATAAGGCATAAGGCATAACGCATAACGCATAACGCATAACGCATAACGCATAACGCATAACGCATAACGCATAACGCATAACGCATAACGCATAACGCATAACGCATAACGCATAACGCATAACGCATAACGCATAACGCATAACGCATAACGCATAACGCATAACGCAGAACGCATAACGCATAACGCATGACGCATAACGCATAACGCGTAACGCATAACGGATAACGCATAACGGATAACGCATGGCGCATAACGCATAACGCATAACGCATAACGCATAACGCATAACGCATAACGCATAACGCATAACGCATAACGCATAAGGCATAACGCATAACGCATAACGCATAACGCATAACGCATAACGCATAACGCATAACGCATAACGCATAACGCATAACGCATAACGCATAACGCATAAGGCATAACGCATAACGCATAACGCATAACGCATAACGCATAACGCATAACGCATAACGCATAACGCATAACGCATAACGCATAACGCATAACGCATAACGCATAACGCATAACGCAGAACGCATAACGCATAACGCATGACGCATAACGCAGAACGCATAACGCATAACGCATGACGCATAACGCATAACGCATAACGCATAACGCATAACGCATAACGCATAACGCATAACGCATAACGCATAACGCATAACGCATAACGCATAACGCATAACGCATAACGCATAACGCATAACGCATAACGCATAACGCATAACGCATAACGCATAACGCATAACGCATAACGCATAACGCATAACGCATAACGCATAACGCATAACGCATAACGCATAACGCATAACGCATAACGCATAACGCATAACGCATAACGCATAACGCATAACGCATAACGCATAACGCATAACGCATAACGCATAACGCATAACGCATAACGCATAACGCATAACGCATAACGCATAACGCATAACGCATAACGCATAACGCATAACGCATAACGCATAACGCATAACGCATAACGCATAACGCATAACGCATAAGGCATAACGCATAACGCATAACGCATAACGCATAACGCATAACGCATAACGCATAACGCATAACGCATAACGCATAACGCATAACGCGTAACGCATAACGGATAACGCATAACGGATAACGCATGGCGCATAACGCATAACGCATAACGCATAACGCATAACGCATAACGCATAACGCATAACGCATAACGCATAAGGCATAAGGCATAACGCATAACGCATAACGCATAACGCATAACGCATAACGCATAACGCATAACGCATAACGCATAACGCATAACGCATAACGCATAACGCATAACGCATAACGCATAACGCATAACGCATAACGAATAACGCATATCGCATAACGCATAACGCATAACGCATAACGCATAACGCATAACGCATAACGCATAACGCATAACGCATAACGCATAACGCATAACGCATAACGCATAACGCATAACGCATAACGCATAACGCATAACGCATAACGCATAACGCATAACGCATAACGCATAACACATAACGCATAACGGATAACGCATGACGCATAACGCATAACGCATAACGCATAACGCATAACGCATAACGCATAACGCATAACGCATAACGCATAACGCATAACGCATAACGCATAACGCATAACGCATAACGCATAACGCATAACGCATAACGCATAACGCATAACGCATAACGCATAACGCATAACGCATAACGCATAACGCATAACGCATAACGCATAACGCATAACGCATAAGGCATAACGCATAACGCATAACGCATAACGCATAACGCATAACGCATAACGCATAACGCATAACGCATAACGCATAACGCATAACGCAGAACGCATAACGCATAACGCATGACGCATAACGCAGAACGCATAACGCATAACGCATGACGCATAACGCATAACGCATAACGCATAACGCATAACGCATAACGCATAACGCATAACGCATAACGCATAACGCATAACGCATAACGCATAACGCATAACGCATAACGCATAACGCATAACGCATAACGCATAACGCATAACGCATAACGCATAACACATAACGCATAACGCATATCGCATAACGTATAACGCTTAACGCATAACGCATAACGCATAACGCATAACGCGTAACGCATAACGGATAACGCATAACGGATAACGCATGGCGCATAACGCATAACGCATAACGCATAACGCATAAGGCATAACGCATAACGCATAACGCATAACGCATAACGCATAACGCATAACGCATAACGCATAACGCATAACGCATAACGCATAACGCATAACGCATAACGCATAACGCATAACGCATAACGCATAACGCATAACGCATAACGCATAACGCATATCGCATAACGCATAACGTTCAATGAAAAAGTCATAACGCATAACGCATATCGCATAACCCGTAAAGCACAACGCATAACACATAACGCATAACGCATAACACATAACGCATAACGCATAACGTATAACGCTTAACGCATAACGCATAACACATAACGCATAACGCATAACGCATAACGCATAACGCATAACGCATAACGCGTAACGCGTAACGCATAACGCATAACGCATAACGCATAACGCATAACGCATAACGCATAACGCATAACGCATAACGCATAACGCATAACGCATAACGCATAACGCATAACGCATAACGCATAACGCATAACTCATAACGCATAACGCATAACGCATAACGCATAACGCATAACGCATAACGCATAACGCATAACGCATAACGCATAACGCATAACGCATAACGCATAACGCATAACGCATAACGCATAACGCATAACGCATAACGCATAACGCATAACGCATAACGCATAACGCATAACGCATAACGCATAACGCATAACGCATAACGCATAACGCATAACGCATAACGCATAACGCATAACGCATAACGCATAACGCATAACGCATAACGCATAACGCATAACGCATAACGCATAACGCATAACGCATAACGCATAACGCATAACGCATAACGCATAACGCATAACGCATAACGCATAACGCATAACGCATAACGCATAACGCATAACGCATAACGCATAACGCATAACGCATAACGCATAACGCATAACGCATAACGCATAACGCATAACGCATAACGCATAACGCATAACGCATAACGCATAACGCATAAGGCATAACGCATAACGCATAACGCATAACGCATAACGCATAACGCATAACGCATAACGCATAACGCATAACGCATAACGCATAACGCATAACGCATAACGCATAACGCATAACGCATAACGCAGAACGCATAACGCATAACGCATGACGCATAACGCAGAACGCATAACGCATAACGCATGACGCATAACGCATAACGCATAACGCATAACGCATAACGCATAACGCATAACGCATAACGCATAACGCATAACGCATAACGCATAACGCATAACGCATAACGCATAACGCATAACGCATAACGCATAACGCATAACGCATAACGCATAACGCATAACGCATAACGCATAACGCATAACGCATAACGCATAACGCATAACGCATAACGCATAACGCATAACGCATAACGCATAACGCATAACGCATAACGCATAACGCATAACGCATAACGCATAACGCGTAACGCATAACGGATAACGCATAACGGATAACGCATGGCGCATAACGCATAACGCATAACGCATAACGCATAACGCATAACGCATAACGCATAACGCATAACGCATAAGGCATAAGGCATAACGCATAACGCATAACGCATAACGCATAACGCATAACGCATAACGCATAACGCATAACGCATAACGCATAACGCATAACGCATAACGCATAACGCATAACGCATAACGCATAACGCATAACGCATAACGCAGAACGCATAACGCATAACGCATGACGCATAACGCATAACGCGTAACGCATAACGGATAACGCATAACGGATAACGCATGGCGCATAACGCATAACGCATAACGCATAACGCATAACGCATAACGCATAACGCATAACGCATAACGCATAACGCATAAGGCATAACGCATAACGCATAACGCATAACGCATAACGCATAACGCATAACGCATAACGCATAACGCATAACGCATAACGCATAAGGCATAACGCATAACGCATAACGCATAACGCATAACGCATAACGCATAACGCATAACGCATAACGCATAACGCATAACGCATAACGCATAACGCATAACGCATAACGCAGAACGCATAACGCATAACGCATGACGCATAACGCAGAACGCATAACGCATAACGCATGACGCATAACGCATAACGCATAACGCATAACGCATAACGCATAACGCATAACGCATAACGCATAACGCATAACGCATAACGCATAACGCATAACGCATAACGCATAACGCATAACGCATAACGCATAACGCATAACGCATAACGCATAACGCATAACGCATAACGCATAACGCATAACGCATAACGCATAACGCATAACGCATAACGCATAACGCATAACGCATAACGCATAACGCATAACGCATAACGCATAACGCATAACGCATAACGCATAACGCATAACGCATAACGCATAACGCATAACGCATAACGCATAACGCATAACGCATAACGCATAACGCATAACGCATAACGCATAACGCATAACGCATAACGCATAACGCATAACGCATAACGCATAAGGCATAACGCATAACGCATAACGCATAACGCATAACGCATAACGCATAACGCATAACGCATAACGCATAACGCATAACGCATAACGCATAACGCATAACGCGTAACGCATAACGGATAACGCATAACGGATAACGCATGGCGCATAACGCATAACGCATAACGCATAACGCATAACGCATAACGCATAACGCATAACGCATAACGCATAAGGCATAAGGCATAACGCATAACGCATAACGCATAACGCATAACGCATAACGCATAACGCATAACGCATAACGCATAACGCATAACGCATAACGCATAACGCATAACGCATAACGCATAACGCATAACGAATAACGCATATCGCATAACGCATAACGCTTAACGCATAACACATAACGCATAACGCATAACGCATAACGCATAACACATAACGCATAACGCATATCGCATAACGCATAACGCATAACGCATAACGCATAACGCATAACGCATAACGCATAACGCATAACGCATAACGCATAACGCATAACGCATAACGCATAACGCTTAACGCATAACGCATAACGCATAACGCATAACGCATAACGCATAACGCATAAGGCATAACGCATAACGCATAACGCATAACGCATAACGCATAACGCATAACGCATAACGCATAACGCATAACGCATAACGCATACCGCATAACGCATAACGCATAACGCAGAACGCATAACGCATAACGCATGACGCATAACGCAGAACGCATAACGCATAACGCATGACGCATAACGCATAACGCATAACGCATAACGCATAACGCATAACGCATAACGCATAACGCATAACGCATAACGCATAACGCATAACGCATAACGCATAACGCATAACGCATAACGCATAACGCATAACGCATAACGCATAACGCATAACGCATAACGCATAACGCATAACGCATAACGCATAACGCATAACGCATAACGCATAACGCATAACGCATAACGCATAACGCATAACGCATAACGCATAACGCATAACGCATAACGCGTAACGCATAACGGATAACGCATAACGGATAACGCATGGCGCATAACGCATAACGCATAACGCATAACGCATAACGCATAACGCATAACGCATAACGCATAACGCATAAGGCATAAGGCATAACGCATAACGCATAACGCATAACGCATAACGCATAACGCATAACGCATAACGCATAACGCATAACGCATAACGCATAACGCATAACGCATAACGCAGAACGCATAACGCATAACGCATAACGCAGAACGCATAACGCATAACGCATGACGCATAACGCATAACGCGTAACGCATAACGGATAACGCATAACGGATAACGCATGGCGCATAACGCATAACGCATAACGCATAACGCATAACGCATAACGCATAACGCATAACGCATAACGCATAAGGCATAACGCATAACGCATAACGCATAACGCATAACGCATAACGCATAACGCATAACGCATAACGCATAACGCATAACGCATAAGGCATAACGCATAACGCATAACGCATAACGCATAACGCATAACGCATAACGCATAACGCATAACGCATAACGCATAACGCAGAACGCATAACGCATAACGCATGACGCATAACGCAGAACGCATAACGCATAACGCATGACGCATAACGCATAACGCATAACGCATAACGCATAACGCATAACGCATAACGCATAACGCATAACGCATAACGCATAACGCATAACGCATAACGCATAACGCATAACGCATAACGCATAACGCATAACGCATAACGCATAACGCATAACGCATAACGCATAACGCATAACGCATAACGCATAACGCATAACGCATAACGCATAACGCATAACGCATAACGCATAACGCATAACGCATAACGCATAACGCATAACGCATAACGCATAACGCATAACGCATAACGCATAACGCATAACGCATAACGCATAACGCATAACGCATAACGCATAACGCATAACGCATAACGCATAACGCATAACGCATAACGCATAACGCATAACGCATAACGCATAACGCATAACGCATAACGCATAACGCATAACGCATAACGC
This sequence comes from Lasioglossum baleicum, assembly GCF_051020765.1. Lineage (NCBI taxonomy): Eukaryota > Metazoa > Arthropoda > Insecta > Hymenoptera > Halictidae > Lasioglossum > Lasioglossum baleicum. Next base: position 202,283 of record NW_027469325.1, read on the forward strand.
ATAACGCATAACGCATAACGCATAACGCATAACGCATAACGCATAACGCATAACGCATAACGCATAACGCATAACGCATAACGCATAAGGCATAACGCATAACGCATAACGCATAACGCATAACGCATAACGCATAACGCATAACGCATAACGCATAACGCATAACGCATAACGCATAACGCGTAACGCGTAACGCATAACGGATAACGCATAACGGATAACGCATGGCGCATAACGCATAACGCATAACGCATAACGCATAACGCATAACGCATAACGCATAAGGCATAAGGCATAACGCATAACGCATAACGCATAACGCATAACGCATAACGCATAACGCATAACGCATAACGCATAACGCATAACGCATAACGCATAACGCATAACGCATAACGCATAACGCATAACGAATAACGCATATCGCATAACGCATAACGCTTAACGCATAACACATAACGCATAACGCATAACGCATAACGCATAACACATAACGCATAACGCATATCGCATAACGCATAACGCATAACGCATAACGCATAACGCATAACGCATAACGCATAACGCATAACGCATAACGCATAACGCATAACGCATAACGCATAACGCATAACGCTTAACGCATAACGCATAACGCATAACGCATAACGCATAACGCATAACGCATAACGCATAACGCATAACGCATAACGCATAACGCATAACGCATAACGCATAACGCATAACGCATAACGCATAACGCATAACGCATAACGCATAACGCATAACGCATAACGCATAACGCATAAGGCATAAGGCATAACGCATAACGCATAACGCATAACGCATAACGCATAACGCATAACGCATAACGCATAACGCATAACGCATAACGCATAACGCATAACGCATAACGCATAACGCATAAAGCATAACGCATAACGCATAACGCATAACGCATAACGCATAACGCATAACGCATAACGCATAACGCATAACGCATAACGCATAACGCATAACGCATAACGCATAACGCATAACGCATAACGCATAACGCATAACGCATAACCCATAACGCATAACGCATAACGCATAACGCATAACGCATAACGCATAACGCATAACGCATAACGCATAACGCATAACGCATAACGCATAACGCATAACGCATAACGCATAACGCATAACGCATAACGCATAACGCATAACGCATAACGCATAACGCATAACGCATAACGCATAACGCATAACGCATAACGCATAACGCATAACGCATAACGCATAACGCATAACGCATAACGCATAACGCATAACGCATAACGCATAACGCATAACGCATAACGCATAACGCATAACGCATAACGCATAACGCATAACGCATAACGCATAACGCATAACGCATAACGCATAACGCATAACGCATAACGCATAACGCAGAACGCATAACGCATAACGCATGACGCATAACGCAGAACGCATAACGCATAACGCATGACGCATAACGCATAACGCATAACGCATAACGCATAACGCATAACGCATAACGCATAACGCATAACGCATAACGCATAACGCATAACGCATAACGCATAACGCATAACGCATAACGCATAACGCATAACGCATAACGCATAACACATAACGCATAACGCATATCGCATAACGTATAACGCTTAACGCATAACGCATAACGCATAACGCATAACGCGTAACGCATAACGGATAACGCATAACGGATAACGCATGGCGCATAACGCATAACGCATAACGCATAACGCATAACGCATAACGCATAACGCATAACGCATAATGCAGAACGCATAACGCATAACGCATGACGCATAACGCAGAACGCATAACGCATAACGCATGACGCATAACGCATAACGCATAACGAATAACGCATATCGCATAACGCATAACGCTTAACGCATAACGCATAACGCATAACGCATAACGCATAACGCATAACGCATAACACATAACGCATAACGCATAACGCATAACGCATAACGCATAACACATAACGCATAACGCATATCGCATAACGTATAACGCTTAACGCATAACGCATAACGCATAACGCATAACGCATAACGCGTAACGCATAACGGATAACGCATAACGGATAACGCATGGCGCATAACGCATAACGCATAACGCATAACGCATAACGCATAACGCATAACGCATAACGCATAAGGCATAAGGCATAACGCATAACGCATAACGCATAACGCATAACGCATAACGCATAACGCATAACGCATAACGCATAACGCATAACGCATAACGCATAACGCATAACGCATAACGCATAACGCATAACGCATAACGCATAACGCATAACGCATAACGCATAACGCATAACGCATAACGCATAACGCATAACGCATAACGCATAAAGCATAACGCATAACGCATAACGCGTAACGCGTAACGCGTAACGCGTAACGCGTAACGCATAACGCATAACGCATAACGCATAACGCATAACGCATAACGCATAACGCATAACGCATAACGCATAACGCATAACGCATAACGCATAACGCATAACGCATAACGCATAACGCATAACGCATAACGCATAACGCATAACGCATAACGCATAACGCATAACGCATAACGCATAACGCATAACGCATAACGCATAACGCATAACGCATAACGCATAACGCATAACGCATAACGCATAACGCATAACGCACAACGCATTACGCATAACGCATAACGCATAACGCATAACGCATAACGCATAACGCATAACGCATAACACATAACGCATAACGTATATCGCATAACGTATAACGCTTAACGCATAACGCATAACGCATAACGCATAACGCATAACGCGTAACGCATAACGGATAACGCATAACGGATAACGCATGGCGCATAACGCATAACGCATAACGCATAACGCATAACGCATAAGGCATAACGCATAACGCATAACGCATAACGCATAACGCATAACGCATAACGCATAACGCATAACGCATAACGCATAACGCATAACGCATAACGCATAACGCATAACGCATAACGCATAACGCATAACGCATAACGCAGAACGCATAACGCATAACGCATGACGCATAACGCAGAACGCATAACGCATAACGCATGACGCATAACGCATAACGAATAACGCATATCGCACAACGCATAACGCTTAACGCATAACGCATAACGCATAACGCATAACGCATAACGCATAACACATAACGCATAACGCATAACGCATAACGCATAACACATAACGCATAACGCATATCGCATAACGTATAACGCTTAACGCATAACGCATAACGCATAACGCATAACGCATAACGCGTAACGCATAACGGATAACGCATAACGGATAACGCATGGCGCATAACGCATAACGCATAACGCATAACGCATAACGCATAACGCATAACGCATAACGCATAACGCATAACGCATAACGCATAACGCATAACGCATAAGGCATAAGGCATAACGCATAACGCATAACGCATAACGCATAACGCATAACGCATAACGCATAACGCATAACGCATAACGCATAACGCATAACGCATAACGCATAACGCATAACGCATAACGCATAACGCATAACGCATAACGCATAACGCATAACGCATAACGCATAACGCATAACGCATAACGCATAACGCATAACGCATAACGCATAAAGCATAACGCATAACGCATAACGCATAACGCATAACGCATAACGCATAACGCATAACGCATAACGCATAACGCATAACGCATAACGCATAACGCATAACGCATAACGCATAACGCATAACGCATAACGCATAACGCATAACGCATAAGGCATAACGCATAACGCATAACGCATAACGCATAACGCATAACGCATAACGCATAACGCATAACGCATAACGCATAACGCATAACGCATAACGCATAACGCATAACGCAGAACGCATAACGCATAACGCATGACGCATAACGCAGAACGCATAACGCATAACGCATGACGCATAACGCATAACGCATAACGCATAACGCATAACGCATAACGCATAACGCATAACGCATAACGCATAACGCATTACGCATAACGCATAACGCATAACGCATAACGCATAACGCATAACGCATAACGCATAACACATAACGCATAACGCATATCGCATAACGTATAACGCTTAACGCATAACGCATAACGCATAACGCATAACGCGTAACGCATAACGGATAACGCATAACGGATAACGCATGGCGCATAACGCATAACGCATAACGCATAACGCATAAGGCATAACGCATAACGCATAACGCATAACGCATAACGCATAACGCATAACGCATAACGCATAACGCATAACGCATAACGCATAACGCATAACGCATAACGCATAACGCATAACGCATAACGCATAACGCATAACGCATAACGCATAACGCATAACGCATAACGCATAACGCATAACGCATAAGGCATAACGCATAACGCATAACGCATAACGCATAACGCATAACGCATAACGCATGGCGCATAACGCATAACGCATAACGCATAACGCATAACGCATAACGCATAACGCATAACGCATAACGCATAGCGCATAACGCATAACGCATAACGCATAACGCATAACGCATAACGCATAACGCATAACGCATAACGCATAACGCATAACGCATAACGCATAACGCATAACGCATAACGCATAACGCACAACGCATTACGCATAACGCATAACGCATAACGCATAACGCATAACGCATAACGCATAACGCATAACGCATAACGCATAACGCATAACGCATAACGCATAACGCATAACGCATAACGCATAACGCATAACGCATAACGCATAACGCATAACGCATAACGCATAACGCATAACGCATAACGCATAACGCATAACGCATAACGCATAACGCAGAACGCATAACGCATAACGCATGACGCATAACGCAGAACGCATAACGCATAACGCATGACGCATAACGCATAACGAATAACGCATATCGCACAACGCATAACGCTTAACGCATAACGCATAACGCATAACGCATAACGCATAACGCATAACACATAACGCATAACGCATAACGCATAACGCATAACACATAACGCATAACGCATATCGCATAACGTATAACGCTTAACGCATAACGCATAACGCATAACGCATAACGCATAACGCGTAACGCATAACGGATAACGCATAACGGATAACGCATGGCGCATAACGCATAACGCATAACGCATAACGCATAACGCATAACGCATAACGCATAACGCATAACGCATAACGCATAACGCATAACGCATAAGGCATAAGGCATAACGCATAACGCATAACGCATAACGCATAACGCATAACGCATAACGCATAACGCATAACGCATAACGCATAACGCATAACGCATAACGCATAACGCATAACGCATAACGCATAACGCATAACGCATAACGCATAACGCATAACGCATAACGCATAACGCATAACGCATAACGCATAACGCATAACGCATAACGCATAAAGCATAACGCATAACGCATAACGCATAACGCATAACGCATAACGCATAACGCATAACGCATAACGCATAACGCATAACGCATAACGCATAACGCATAACGCATAACGCATAACGCATAACGCATAACGCATAACGCATAACGCATAAGGCATAACGCATAACGCATAACGCATAACGCATAACGCATAACGCATAACGCATAACGCATAACGCATAACGCATAACGCATAACGCATAACGCATAACGCATAACGCATAACGCATAACGCAGAACGCATAACGCATAACGCATGACGCATAACGCAGAACGCATAACGCATAACGCATGACGCATAACGCATAACGCATAACGCATAACGCATAACGCATAACGCATAACGCATAACGCATAACGCATAACGCATTACGCATAACGCATAACGCATAACGCATAACGCATAACGCATAACGCATAACGCATAACACATAACGCATAACGCATATCGCATAACGTATAACGCTTAACGCATAACGCATAACGCATAACGCATAACGCGTAACGCATAACGGATAACGCATAACGGATAACGCATGGCGCATAACGCATAACGCATAACGCATAACGCATAACGCATAAGGCATAACGCATAACGCATAACGCATAACGCATAACGCATAACGCATAACGCATAACGCATAACGCATAACGCATAACGCATAACGCATAACGCATAACGCATAACGCATAACGCATAACGCATAACGCATAACGCATAACGCATAACGCATAACGCATAACGCATAACGCATAACGCATATCGCATAACGCATAACGTTCAATGAAAAAGTCATAACGCATAACGCATATCGCATAACCCGTAAAGCACAACGCATAACACATAACGCATAACGCATAACACATAACGCATAACGCATAACGTATAACGCTTAACGCATAACGCATAACACATAACGCATAACGCATAACGCATAACGCATAACGCATAACGCATAACGCGTAACGCGTAACGCATAACGCATAACGCATAACGCATAACGCATAACGCATAACGCATAACGCATAACGCATAACGCATAACGCATAACGCATAACGCATAACGCATAACGCATAACGCATAACGCATAACGCATAACTCATAACGCATAACGCATAACGCATAACGCATAACGCATAACGCATAACGCATAACGCATAACGCATAACGCATAACGCATAACGCATAACGCATAACGCATAACGCATAACGCATAACGCATAACGCATAACACATAACGCATAACGCATATCGCATAACGTATAACGCTTAACGCATAACGCATAACGCATAACGCGTAACGCGTAACGCATAACGCATAACGCATAACGCATAACGCATAACGCATAACGCATAACGCATAACGCATAACGCATAACGCATAACGCATAACGCATAACGCATAACGCATAACGCATAACGCATAACTCATAACGCATAACGCATAACGCATAACGCATAACGCATAACGCATAACGCATAACGCATAACGCATAACGCATAACGCATAACGCATAACGCATAACGCATAACGCATAACGCATAACGCATAACGCATAACGCATAACGCATAACGCATAACGCATAACGCATAACGCATAACGCATAACGCATAACGCATAACGCATAACGCATAACGCATAACGCATAACGCATAACGCATAACGCATAACGCATAACGCATAACGCATAACGCATAACGCATAACGCATAACGCATAACGCATAACGCATAACGCATAAGGCATAACGCATAACGCATAACGCATAACGCATAACGCATAACGCATAACGCATAACGCATAACGCGTAACGCATAACGGATAACGCATAACGGATAACGCATGGCGCATAACGCATAACGCATAACGCATAACGCATAACGCATAACGCATAACGCATAACGCATAAGGCATAAGGCATAACGCATAACGCATAACGCATAACGCATAACGCATAACGCATAACGCATAACGCATAACGCATAACGCATAACGCATAACGCATAACGCATAACGCATAACGAATAACGCATATCGCATAACGCATAACGCTTAACGCATAACACATAACGCATAACGCATAACGCATAACGCATAACACATAACGCATAACGCATATCGCATAACGTATAACGCATAACGCATAACGCATAACGCATAACGCATAACGCATAACGCATAACGCATAACGCATAACGCATAACGCATAACGCTTAACGCATAACGCATAACGCATAACGCATAACGCATAACGCATAACGCATAACGCATAACGCATAACGCATAACGCATAACGCATAACGCATAACGCATAACGCATAACGCATAACGCATAACGCATAACGCATAACGCATAACGCATAACGCATAACGCATAAGGCATAAGGCATAACGCATAACGCATAACGCATAACGCATAACGCATAACGCATAACGCATAACGCATAACGCATAACGCATAACGCATAACGCATAACGCATAACGCATAACGCATAAAGCATAACGCATAACGCATAACGCATAACGCATAACGCATAACGCATAACGCATAACGCATAACGCATAACGCATAACGCATAACGCATAACGCATAACGCATAACGCATAACGCATAACGCATAACGCATAACGCATAACGCATAACGCATAACGCATAACGCATAACGCATAACGCATAACGCATAACGCATAACGCATAACGCATAACGCATAACGCATAACGCATAACGCATAACGCATAACGCATAACGCATAACGCATAACGCATAACGCATAACGCATAACGCATAACGCATAACGCATAACGCATAACGCATAACGCATAACGCATAACGCATAACGCATAACGCATAACGCATAACGCATAACGCATAACGCATAACGCATAACGCATAACGCATAACGCATAACGCATAACGCATAACGCATAACGCATAACGCATAACGCATAACGCATAACGCATAACGCATAACGCATAACGCATAACGCATAACGCATAACGCATAACGCATAACGCATAACGCATAACGCATAACGCATAACGCATAACGCATAACGCATAACGCATAACGCATAACGCATAACGCATAACGCATAACGCATAACGCATAACGCATAACGCATAACGCATAACGCATAACGCATAACGCATAACGCATAACGCATAACGCATAACGCATAACGCATAACGCATAACGAATAACGCATATCGCATAACGCATAACGCATAACGCATAACGCATAACGCATAACACATAACGCATAACGCATATCGCATAACGTATAACGCATAACGCATAACGCATAACGCATAACGCATAACGCATAACGCATAACGCATAACGCATAACGCATAACGCATAACGCTTAACGCATAACGCATAACGCATAACGCATAACGCATAACGCATAACGCATAACGCATAACGCATAACGCATAACGCATAACGCATAACGCATAACGCATAACGCATAACGCATAACGCATAACGCATAACGCATAACGCATAACGCATAACGCATAACGCATAACGCATAACGCATAACGCATAACGCATAACGCATAACGCATAAGGCATAAGGCATAACGCATAACGCATAACGCATAACGCATAACGCATAACGCATAACGCATAACGCATAACGCATAACGCATAACGCATAACTCATAACGCATAACGCATAACGCATAACGCATAACGCATAACGCATAACGCATAACGCATAACGCATAACGCATAACGCATAACGCATAACGCATAACGCATAAGGCATAAGGCATAACGCATAACGCATAACGCATAACGCATAAGGCATAAGGCATAACGCATAACGCATAACGCATAACGCATAACGCATAACGCATAACGCATAACGCATAACGCATAACGCATAACGCATAACGCATAACGCATAACGCATAACGCATAAAGCATAACGCATAACGCATAACGCATAACGCATAACGCATAACGCATAACGCATAACGCATAACGCATAACGCATAACGCATAACGCATAACGCATAACGCATAACGCATAACGCATAACGCATAACGCATAACGCATAACGCATAACGCATAACGCATAACGCATAACGCATAACGCATAACGCATAACGCATAACGCATAACGCATAACGCATAACGCATAACGCATAACGCATAACGCATAACGCATAACGCATAACGCATAACGCATAACGCATAACGCATAACGCATAACGCATAACGCATAACGCATAACGCATAACGCATAACGCATAACGCATAACGCATAACGCATAACGCATAACGCATAACGCATAACGCATAACGCATAACGCATAACGCATAACGCATAACGCATAACGCATAACGCATAACGCATAACGCATAACGCATAACGCATAACGCATAACGCATAACGCATAACGCATAACGCATAACGCATAACGCATAACGCATAACGCATAACGCATAACGCATAACGCATAACGCATAACGCATAACGCATAACGCATAACGCATAACGCATAACGCATAACGCATAACGCATAACGCATAACGCATAACGCATAACGCATAACGCATAACGCATAACGCATAACGCATAACGCATAACGCATAACGCATAACGCATAACGCATAACGCATAACGCATAACGCATAACGCATAACGCATAACGCATAACGCATAACGCATAACGCATAACGCATAACGCATAACGCATAACGCATAACGCATAACGCATAACGCATAACGCATAACGCATAACGCATAACGCATAACGCATAACGAATAACGCATATCGCATA